>NC_137026.1:18039434-18244434 GCF_032717465.1 Coenobita brevimanus
ATGCCACATTATTTCGTGTTTATTTTTCATTCATACTAATTAACATTTCTTTATAGCAGAAAATTTTATAAAAGAAAATAAACAAAGAGAGAGAGGGTTCTTCATTTTAGAAACGTTTCAAAATTTAATCAGTAACTAGCAGTTTTTCCCTTAAATCTTGGAGCTCATTTGAAAAGTTGCACATATAATGATTTCGCAGTATTATTTTGTTACTCAAATTGATTACTTTCAATCATAGCGAGATCCTATGTGACACTAATTTTTATCTTCACGTTGATGGCTGTTTTCAATACAAAAAGAAAAAATATAAAGTTTGAGCACCTTCATAATTATCACTGAAGTGAAACTTCAGTGATAAAGAATAGTGCCAAATGCGAACTTCGACCGATAGAAAGGATATGGTTTAGAGTAATTCAAAATAATTGGACTGATTCTATAACCCATTTATTTGGGAACGAAAACGCTTCGTATCAATCCCCCATAAATGTACTTTAAAATGGTTGAGAAATTCAGTGGTTTAATGAGTTTGAGAAAATGCGCTTTTAAAAAATAGCTATAGAGTGAAACGGGTGAACAGAAACCGACAGCACGACAATAAAGCAGGCATTTGTGGTTTTCAATTGACAATTGTCTGGAAGGGGGTCGATGCAAAAGAGCAAAAACTTTAAAATGATTTTTGTTTAATCTATATAACTACGGTATTTAAAATGCCATCTTGTACAGTCACGCGTACTTCCCCCCTCTACCCTGGACAGAGGGAAGGGGGGAATCGCGAACAAGTCTACCCCGCCTTCTGCCCCCAACTCCCCCACCCTCCACCTCCAGCTGCCAGTTACTGATTGAAGACATAAATTTTCTCATGTTCTGTAAACTTGTGACTAAACTGTCCGTCGTACACGCTTTTCAACGGCCAAGATTTGGACTATATTTTTAGAATAAATTATTGCAACCGTATTGAACTGCATTCTCAAATTGAAAATATTCACCATCATTGTAATCCATTGTCGTCCGCTGCACAATTCTGGGTTCCAGTGCTTACCTTTTCACTTCCCCCAGCTGTCTCTCTCTCTGTCTCTCTCTCTGAATTTACTTTTCCCACTCTTTCTTTTTAAATTTATATAACTTTCTATTTGCTTCTTTCCCCCTCTCCCCCTTCTCTCTCGTTCTTTGTCTTAAGTCTTCCCCGCCTCCCACCCCTCCCCTCCCCCCACCTTAGGCCTGATCAGCAGTCAGTTATACCGTCACCGCTCCTTCGTATATCGTGTGCAGGCAACATTTATCACACATACTTAGGTCAGATGTATGGAAAGCTAATTTTTTTTTTATATATAATTGAATTTCTCATTATGTGCCAAGTTCAAATAGAGAACACCAGACCAATATTCGTAATTTTTATTAGAGTGACCGTTCCACTTCACATAGCTGGGTAGCTGGGCTTATAAACTGCACACACACACACACACACACACACACACACACACACACACACACACACACACACACACACACACACGACTTAAATTTTGCACTGAGCGTGGCGACTACAAATATATTCATTCTAACAACTGGATCTGCTGGCTCCAAACCTTCCCTGTCCCAGTCAAACTCCCTCATTCCAATAACCAGGTTATTGAATGAGGGACTTTGACTGGGACATGGATGGTTTGGAGCCAGCAGATCCAGTTGCTTCAGAATGAATATATTTGTAGTCGCATCATCGCAAAATATCAAATAAGTGCAATAATTTAAGTCGTGTGTGTAATAATGTGTGATGTTATTATTGATAGTAATGATGTGTGCAGTAATTATAAGCCCCAGCTACTAACTAGCTATGTAGGAAGTGGGAGATCAGTCACTCTAATAAAAATTACGAATATTGGTCTGAGTGTTTATTTGAACTTGAGTACATAATGAGAAATACAATTATATATATATATATATATATATATATATATATATATATATATATATATATATATATATATATATATATATATATATATATATTAGCTTTCCATACATCCCTGACCTAGTGTGTTAAATAATGCCTGCACGATATACGAAGGAGGCGGTGACTGGTATAAAACTGACTTGCTGATCAGGCCTAAGGTGGAGGAGGGGAGGAGTGAGGGAGGCGGGTGGAAGAACTTAAGATTAAGAACGAGAGAGAAGGGAGGAAAGAAGCAAAGAGAAAGTTATATAAATTTAAAAAGAAAGAGTGAGTGGGAAAAGTAAATTCAGAGAGAGAGAGAGAGAGACAGCTGGGGGAAGTGAAAAGGTAAGCACTGGAACCCAGAACTGTGCAGCGGACGACCCTGGATTACAGTGATGGTGAATATTTTCAATTTGACTGCAGTTCAATACGGTAATAATTTATTCTAAAAATATAGTCCAAATCATGGCCGTTGAAAGCGTGTGCGACGACAGTTTAGTCATGTTTACAGAACATGAGAAAATTTGCATCTAATCAGTAACTGGCAGCTGGAGGTGGAGGGTGGGGGAGTTGGGGGCAGAAGGCGGGGTAGACTTGTTCGCGATTCCCCCCTTCCCTCTGTCCAGGGTAGAGGGGAGAAGGAAGGAGTAACCCCCTGAGCAGAAATTAGTACGCGTGACTGTACCTCCGGACTAAATTTAGAAACAAAAGAACTGCCTGCACATTATTGAGACCATCAGAAATATTTTCTTACTTTTGAAATTATAAGATCTTATTAACAACTATAAATGAAAATTAAAGATGTATTGAGGTGAAAATGAATACGAAAAAGTAAAAACATCCATTGACATACAGTCATGGCTCAAACTGGCTTCCTTATGCACAGCAACTCTCACTGCAGTAAGAGGGGCTGAGAGATAGCTGGTAAAGGTGCGTGGGGGGGGTGGTCAAACGATGGTGGAGTTGGAGAGGTAGGAGAGGGAGAATGATATGCGAATTTGTGGCCACATAATTTGTATATTTTCTTTCATTCAGGGTATCATATAAAGGAGTTACTATTCGGTTGATAAAGCTGCATTATACCTAGTATAGATGCGACAGATAAAAAGCTTTAGATAGGTGGTGATTTGAAGGACTGGCTCGTGAGAGAAATATACTGACGTGACATCAAAAATTAGCGCGGAGCCAGATATTTACATTTATCCATGTATTTTCACTTCAGACGCAGAATGGAATCCGGATGGCTATGACTTCCGTAATCTTTAAGAAACATCCTCTACCCTTACATGTAATTGTTTTTTGGAACTACACATTCTATGCAACCTTTGACATGGCTGTGCCCGCAGTAATTATGATCACCCTCGCGGTATACACATGTCAATTCAATAATTATTTAATGACAAGGCCATTTATAATAATTGTGCATAAAGGATAAATAATAATGTATGTGCTCATTGGATATATATGATAACGTCATTTCTCATAATGTTAGAGGGAAAATGAAACAAAATCCTACTCAAACTCCCAAAATATATCCATGGTCATGCGAAAGCAACCAGGACAGGCTTAGTAGGTAATCCAGTGGCCTCATGACTTAAAAACCTCATTCAGTCTTCGCGGCACCAGGGAAACAATGTTGTTGATAGTTTGATGGTTTCGTCTGGACAGCTCCCACTCGTCCTTGGTGTGCTGGTCCTGTAGGAGGAGGACCCGTGTCCTCTCGTTCTCTGGCTTCCTTGCGTTGACAATCAGGGCTTACACAATCTCGATGGCTCTGCACTAGTATTTGATCAGACATGTCAGCATATTTCTCTTACTAGCCAGTCCTTGATATCACCACCTGATATATCACGTCATTATACTTCTCTCATGATCCAGTCCTTGATATCACAACCTGATCTGTCATGTCAGTAAACTCTCACGAGCCAGCCCTTGATATCAACAACTATCGAAGGTTTGGTATCTGACGCCGCTATACAAGGTGTAATGCAGCATTATCTACCGAATAGTAACTCCTTTATATGATGCCCTGAATGAAGAAGAATAGACGAATTATGTGGCCCAGCTGCCCGAGTATTTCGTGGGAAAATGTGAAGGGGAGGCACAATTGAAACATGTTCGTCAGCACTTTCGTTAAAAATATCAACAAGCAACATCTCTTCGTACTAATAATGGAAGGTCCTGAGTAATTGCAGGATTATTGATTAATGGCTTTATTTACAATTTTGACCAACTGCTTCACTCCACAGCGACCAACAGTTATCATTCTCCATCCCCTACCTACCCTCCCTCCCATCCATCACTCCACCCAAGAACCATCGCTAGTCCACCCCCCTTCCCCACCATCCCTTCTTTCTCTGGCCTCTCCCACTCAGCCCCTCTTATTCCAGTGTGACTTGCCACGTATAAAGGAGCAAGTCTGATGCATGGAGTAAAGGAGGATAGGTGATTATTTATGGCCATGACTGTACTTAGAAGGAAATTGATCAACATAATTTAGATCTTAGTCTCCAGATTTCTCGTCTTGCTTTTAAAAAAATCTGAATTTTTTTTTTCTGTTCAAAATGTCCTAACATTTTTTTTTTTTTTTTTTTTTAATATCATGAGGGTTTATTTTTTTTTTCATCTTACATTTAACATTCGGATAAAAAGTAGTGAAAAGTTTTACCGTCCTTTTAAGGAATGCAATTCCTTCATGATATAAAAAAATATATATTTAAGGAATGCAATTCCTTCATGATATAAAAAAAAATATATATTTAAGGAATGCAATTCCTTCATGATATAAAAAAAAATATATATATAGTGAAGTAATGTGTCGGGCGAAAAACAATAAATAACAAACTAATGTACCCTAACTTGCTTAGAAAGCAAAAGCAATTGTTTCTAAAATTCAGAAAACACTGATGAGCCTCAAAAAATGCAACTACAAAAAAAAAAAAAGTTTCCAGATGTAATAGTTAATGTAACAATCCGCCGAGTGGTTATCTAGTTACGGGGCGGACTCTACATTTGGTGTAAGGTAAGGAGACAAGAAACAGAGTGGAACTTTATACTTTAATATTTTACCTTACACTACAAAAGTACCTAACAACTTTATCACAAGTAACAAGGTTAATTGCAAAGATTAAAGTTATGACAAATGTTAGTTACTGCACAAAGAACAAGACAAATAGATCAGGTAGTTAAGCAAACGGACAAAGGGAAACAGTTACAGGCAAGACACAGAATTATAAGATATACAAATAATACAAAATTGATGTACACCCTCTTCCACGTCACAATGTCACCGAGCACTGTTACCGTGAGGGAGGTGGATGGGGGCGGTGTAAACCCACTCAGGGACGAGGAACACTGTCAGCCGTTAATAGTGTGAGTCTGCCTTCTCCTTTTTTTTTTTTTTTTTTTTTTTCCCGGCCTATCAATCATTGGGGCCGAAGCCCCTGGTTATTAAGGCCATTTATATATATATATATATGTATATACATTTAAACATATATACATATATATACAAACATATATATATACATACATACACACACACACACACACACACACACACACACACACACACACACACACACAAGCTTCTATGCATACATACAGACACACTTTCATGCAAACGTACATATATATATAATAATTTTAATCTTATTTAATTTTTTTTGTATTTTTTTTTTCTTGGTTTTATATTTTTTACACCTTATATTATAAAGTAAAACTAATCTAAAGACCCTAAAATTAATCACCTAACAGACAAATCGCTAACCTATACTAAATCCTACAGAGACAAATAGCTAGACCTACACTAATGGTAAAAATACCTCGACTAACAGAACACCATCGACTGCAGATATGTAATGCCTTTCTACATTACATACCTGCACTCATCACCTGGTAACTGTCAGTCGAGGCACAACCTAATATAGGGGACATCAATATATGAAAGGGAACCAGACGAGTCAGGAACATTTCCATATACGTCAGCTGTCGTCCCTAATTAGAATAACTTAAGGAATATAATATAATGTATTTACATAATTTGTACAGAAAGTGAAGAACCTCGCCCAGCAGACCACCATCGACTGCAAGTGCCCAATACCTTCCTATATTGCACACTTGCACTCATCATCTGGTGACTGTCAGGCGAGGAACTTGGCTTAATGTAGGGAACATCTATATTAGAAATAGATCGGTGGGAGGAGGAACTATTTATAATATGTCAACTGTCAACCCTAATTAATATTACAATATATATATATTTACTGTTCATAAAAACCATAACCACACAATAAAAAAGTCACATCACTCTGATCAGTCCGGTCTCTCTCAAGAAAGCCATCAATTTATCAGTCATAACAATGTCCCCATCACCCAGGATGGTGGAAAGGGTGGAGGGGACGTCTACTGCGCCGCAGTAATTTATAAGTGAAGCGCGTTCACGAATAAATCGCCGACAGCGCAGGATGATATGACTAATAGATAACACCGCATTACAGATGTCACAGTGCGGTGGGAAGCGTCTTTCCATATATGGTTTTATGTGAGGTTAAAATAATTGGCATTAAGCCGTAACCGTGCCAACACTTTTTCTTCTAGGCGACTGGGACGGTTGGCAGTGTCCCAGTCGCCCAGGTACGGCTTACAAGTTGGAATATTTAGTCTGGTCCACTGACCTTGCCACAGAAGATTTATTGATTTCTTTCCGAGAGATAGACTCGACCGTAGATCACGAGGAACGTCCCAAGTCTCCTCGAACTCTACAGCCGACTTTGCAAGTAAGTCAGCCTGCTCATTACCGTAGATACGACAATGACCAGGCACCCAGATCAGCGTGAATGACTTATTGCATGAATGCAACTTATTAACGATGCGGCTCTGGATCTCATGAGAGTCCGTAGTGCAAGATGCAATTGCCTGAAGTGCTGATTTTGAATCTGAAAATATGACAAATGAGTCATGCCTAGAATTGAGAGCATAGTCTATGGCTTTGTCAATAGCAAAAAGTTCTGAAGTAAACACAGATGTATGAGCCGGCAACCGATACCTGAGGGCACATTCAGTCGACCACACACTTGCACCTACACATTCACTCGACTAGGAGCCGTTGGTGTACAATTGATGGGACCCCAAGTGACGAACAATGATGTTACGAAACAAGTGGTGGACCTCCGCCTCCGGCGCCTTGGCCTTTGGTGCTGGGAGCCATGTAACATCGACTGTAAAGCCGGGTTGCTCCCAAGGCGCTATATTTTTAAGCACCAACTTGTCACAGTCACTGGGGTCCACATCAAGCTCCTGAGTCAGTAAGTGTAGGCGAGCGGCAAGTGGCCGACGCACCCCCCGCAGAAGGTGGTGGTATAGACGCAGGGGGGTACAGGCCACATTGCCGATATTACTTTTCCTTAATGTCCTTATGCCATAGGACAAGGCCAGGTGGTCACGGCGAATACGGAGGGGAGGCACATTCGCCTCCACTTCCATACGAGCCACACGGGTACACCGGACAGCTCCAAGACACATTCGCAAGCATTTATTCTGTAACACATCCAATCCTTTCAGCGTGGCATCAGATGCCGAGCCATACACCTGTGCGCCATAGTCTAGCTTTGATCGAATAAGGGACTTATACACCATTAATAAAGATTTTCTGTCGGTACCCGCTAGGTACTTGAGGACATTTAACGGTTTATCACAACGAGCAAGCAAAGTATTAACGTGAAGTTTAAAATTCATTCTACGATCAAAATGTATTCCTAAAAATTTTACAGAATTTTGAAAAGGTACCGCCTGATTATCCAAAGTTAAGCATAAATTAGGTACGTTACGATTAGTGAAAACTATAGCGGCACACTTATGTACGGAAAACTTAAATCCCCACTGCAAGGCCCATTGGTGGACGGAGTCAGGGGCTGCTTGAATCCGCCCAGCCGAAAATTGTGCATTACGGGAAGAGTGCCATATTGCACAATCGTCAGCGTAGAGTGAGTATTTAAGATTCCTCGGGATGGGAGCTGATGACAGAATATCATTGATCATAATACTAAATAAAGTAGGACTAAGCACACTTCCCTGTGGCATCCCGTTTTCTTGGATAAATATATCCGATGTTACATTAAGGGGCAATTTGACAGAGAAAGTTCTGTCCCTTAAGAAATTTGAAATAAAAATAGGCAAATTTCCTCTTAAACCATAAGCATAGAGCTTCATTAGTATACCGTGTCGCCAGGTCATGTCATAGGCTTTATGGATGTCCAGGAACACCCCTATCATGAATTCTTTATTGGCAAATGCCTCTGCAATACAATGCTCCAAATTCATTAAATGATCTAGTGAACTTCTGTATTTACGGAAGCCACATTGTTGATCATTTAACAAATTCTTCGACTCTAAAACAAAAAGAAGCCTATTGTTAACCATACGTTCCATGACCTTACATAGACAAGAAGTCAACACAATAGGACGAAATGAAGTGGGATTCATAAGACGACCAGCCTCTTTGGGTATCGGTATGACGTGCGCAAAATGCCATGAGTTTGGGAACGTTCGAGACGCCCAAATCTCATTGTACAATGCTAACATCTTAATCAGGTTGTCCTGATTAAGATGCTGGATCATACCGTACGTGATGGTGTCTGGTCCAGGGCTGGTGTCTTTACAGGATTTAAGGGCAAGGAGCAGTTCATCTAGCGTAAACTCTTGGTTGTACGGGGAGTTTACGTCTTCTGTGGCAAAGTCTAATATCTGTAGCTCAGCCGTGCGTTTATGATGTTGGAAACGCGGATCATAATTGGCTGAGCTACTTACATGAGAAAAACTCCTGGCGAGGATGTTAGCAACGTCCACGGGCTCGTCATAGGTGGTGTTATTCACCTGCAAGGTTGTGACAGGGAAGTATGGGCGTTTATTATTTAATAATCTGATAGTGGACCAGACTTTATTTAATGGTGTTGTACGAGTCACCGTGGACACAAAGGACCGCCAGGAGTCACGTTTGGCCCTTCTTATTATTCTCCTTGCCTCAGCCCGTTCCTGTTTGAATGCAATAAAATTTTCCTCAGTGGGCTGACTATCAAAAATCCTGTATCTCCTATTGCGTTTTCTTAATGCTTGTCGGCAATTCGGCTTCCACCAATGTGCTCTATGCTTCGCATGAACTGTAGAAGTCTTGGGAATAGCAGCCTCAGCTGCGTGTAATATGGAAGTAGTTATATTTTCAACCTTAACATCTATGGTCTCCCCAGATATATCTAAATTGGCGATCCTTGAGAAGGATCCCCAATCTGCTTTCTTATAGTTAAATTTTGGAGGTGGAGGGTCCGAAATGATGTCGCGTGTATAAGAAAGACAGATGGGTAAATGGTCACTTCCCAAGGAGTCGTCGTAGGGGTCCCATGAGAGATCTTGATGTATACCAGGGGAGGCCTAAGATAAGTCAATGGCCGAAAAGTTACCAGTACGATCATCTACACGAGTCGCTCTACCATTGTTCAGAAGACAGAGGTTGGACTGTAGTATTAGGTCGGCTACTTGCTCCCCACGACCATCAATCCTCAAGCTACCCCATTGATAGTGATGGGCGTTAAAATCGCCCAGCACTAACTTATTTCCAGACAGATGTTCCACTAGTGAATTTAAAGCATCACTATCAATGGGGCCATGTGGAGGACAGTACAGAGAGCAAATAGACAGATACGTGTTATTAAATTTTACTCTGCACGCGACAGCTTCCAGAGTAGAATTTAGAATCACTTCCATTTGTGGGTGTGATTTGTGTGTGTAAATGGCAACTCCGTGACCTTCATATCTTCTATACGAGTGGTAGTGTTTGAACTGTGGAGGATCAGGACGATCCTCCAGGCGCGTCTCCTGTAAACAAACAACGTCTGGCCTGTGTATAGAAAGCAAGATTGCTATATTTTGTAACTTATTCCCAATACCTCTACAATTCCACTGTAATACAGTGAAAGCGACAGTTTAAGATTTTCGTTGGGGGCCAGTGTGCTTTGTCTTTTTTTGTTGCCCGCCGGCAGGCGAGCGACTACCGGGGGACCTATCCCGGTGCTTGTTAATGGAAACCTCCATATTATCATCAATAACTAGGTTCCCAGCCTCCCCCGAGGAAGAGCTAACCTTTCTCTCCCTCGCTGGAGTAGGAACCGGAAGGACATGAGGACGTGACTGTTTCGTGAGGGTGGTCATATTATTCTTAGTAGGCTTGTCAGGCTTCGTTTTAGGCCGTACTGATGGAGAGGCAGCAGCAGCCTGAGAGTAAGTTAAAGCTTTTCGGATGTCAGTGAGAGAGTTGGAACGGACAGGAGGTCGAGATGGAGATGTACTGTGAGCGGCAGGAGGGAGAAAGACAGGGTCAGTCTGCGTCTCGACAGAGCACATCACAGGACGGGATATTACCGCCGAAGCATAGGACCTATTCGGCGTGGGAGTTGCATGCAACTCCTTCACCTTTTTCCTAGCTTCGTAGTAGGAAATACCCTCAGTTGCCTTCACTGTGCAGACTTCCTTCTCCTCCTTCCACTTGGGACAATCCCTAGAGGAAGTGGAGTGAGTACCCTTGCAGTGAAAGCAACGTACTGTCTCTGATGTGCAACTTTCCGCATCATGACCCTGGCTTGCACACTTGCCACACACTGGCTGGGAAGCCCAACAAGTCTCTGTACCATGCCCATACAGCTGGCATTTCAGGCAACGCAAAGGGTTAGGGATGTACGGCCGAACGTGAATAATTTCGTAACCAACTTTTATATCATTAGGAAGAGAAGATTTGGCAAACGTCAAGATGATAGTTGCTGTCTTCGTCCTCATGCCTTCCGAGTAGCGAGTTATGAATTTAGCCTCTATGACATCTTGCTGCGCCAATTCACTTACGATCTCGTCCTCGCTCATCACCATGAGATCCCTGCAAGTGACAACACCCTTGCAAGAATTCATGGAGACTGGGATTTTGGCTTCGACATCGTAACAATGGAATTTGCGCAGTTTCAACAAATCCTTTACTTGTGCCGAGTTTACAGTTTTGACCAGGAGATCTCCATTAGCAAGTTTTTTAACTTGTTCGACTTCTCCCGCACAGTGGTCAATCACCTTCTTGATAAGGAAGGGATTGAGACTGGACAGGGGAGTGGAACCTAGCGCATGGATGGTGACGTAGGTCGCATTTGCTACTGCGATATCAAGTGGGGCTCGAGTCTGGCGTCCGTCAGTCTGGGGGTGGTCAGTCCGGTCGTTCCTACTTTCGTCAGGACCACCTCCCCCCCTGAAGGGGGGGGAGGCAGTAGGGGCGTCCGTCATAGCAACCACTTCCCCCTCACGGGGGAAGTGGGAGAAAAACAAGCAAGGGACAAGGTACCTGGGAAAGACACACCTAGGCTGAGATTACCCTCTCAAACCACTCTCGGGAGGACGCGCCCGTGTATAACTCACACCCCAGAGCGATCAGTGGGGGGTACACTCCGGAGGTGAGTAAGCAAAGGCAATCTCAGAAATTAGATATAGACACCTACTATATCTACTAAGGCCAGGGAGGAAAATTAGTTCTAGCTAACCTAACTTTATTGAAAAACACCCTAGTGGCGGAGAAAACAAAGCTAAAGCCGGTGAGGCAACCCTATAGCTAGACGAGAGCTCAGAAACACGTCTTCACTCTTTGCAACCATTCATCAAAGTCACTCTGCCTTCTCCGACTGAAGGAGCAGTATATATACCTCAAGGGTGAAGCCCGGCTTGTTTCACCTTGCCGTGTGGGGCTCCGAGGCGGTGATCCAACCGTAACGAGGGAGCTCAGCGCTCCGGTAGTTTAATGGGGGCGTCAACACCTCCCCCCTAAAACGAGTGGTGTCGTAGAGGCTGTAAAGGACTTTGAGGCGGGTGTTACAGGCGGCTGAGTGTGTCTGCTAGGAGATTTTCTGAACCTCTGATGTGGTGAATGTCGATGTTAAAGGGTTGGAGGTATAGGGACCATCTTAAAAGCCGCTGATTTGAGAATTTGTTTTGGTCCAGAAATGAGAGGAGGTTGTGATCTGTATACACTTGCAGAGGGGCGCTGTTAAGAGAAAGGTAGCACTCAAACTTTTTGATGGCTGATGATGGCGAGTAGCTCCTTCTCTATAGTGGAGTAGCGTCGTTGATGGACGTCCAACTTTGGAGAGTGGTAGGCGACAGGGTGTAGTATACCTTCCTTCTCTTGAAGCAGGGCGGCTCCCACAGCTTCTTCACAGGCGTCAGTGTGTAGGATGAACGGCTTGTTGAAGTCCGGCGAGAGCAGCACGGGATCTTGGGTGAGGAACGTTTTGAGTTCGTTGAAGGAGGTCTGGCAGTCGTCCTTCCAAATGAATGGCACAGAGCCACTCGTCATCCTGGTGAGTGGAGCAGCTGCCTTGGCGAAGTTAGAGCAAAATCTTCGGTAGTACCCGGCCATTCCCAAAAAACGCATCAGCACCTTCCGGGTAGTGGGTGCAGGGTACTGGATGATGGAGGAGATGTTGGCTGCTTTGGGACAGAAGACTCCTCTGCCCACCTCATGTACCAAGTACGTCACCGTGGCCCGGCCAAAGGTGGTCTTGGCCAGCTTCACCGTGAGGTTGGCGTCATGTAGTCTGGACAGCACCTCAGAGAGTTGGCGGAGATGTTGCTGCCAGTGGGGAGAAAAAATTAGTATGTCGTCCAGGTAGACATACTCCATCTAAGTCTTGCAATAGATAATTCATGGCCCGCTGGAAAGTGGCGGGACTATTCCTCATATCGAAGGGCATTACAGTATATTGGTAAAGCCCGAAAGGAGTAGCAAAGGCAGAGATGAGTTGAGCATCATCGGTTAGAGGAATTTGGTAATAGCCCCGAAGCAAGTCAATTTTAGTAATGAACTGTGATTGTCCCACCTCATCAATCAGATCATCTACCCGGGGGAGTGGATAGGTGTCTGGGATCGTGACAGAGTTGACTCTGCGATAGTCAGTGCAGAGACGTAGTTGTCCATCTTGGGCACGAGTAGACAGGGTGATGCCCACGGAGACTGGCTGGGGACTGCTAATCCTTGGTCCAACAGGTAGTCCACCTCCTTCTGCATGTGATTTTTTTCTGTGGATGTAACCTATAAGGGTTGCATTTAATTGGATGGGTTCCTGGCACCAACTTGACTTTATGAGAGGTGTTGTTACATCGGCCAGGATTGTTATTAAACAGTTTAGTGTACCGTCTTATAATTGTTTCTAAATCCTGTTTTTGTATTGGTGTGAGGTGTTGGAGATATTGTTGCATATGAACAAGTTGAGTTGCCTTGCAACGGTCTGGGGTCTCTAATATATAATTGTAATTTGACAGTTTTCTCTGAACTCTATATTTTGCTTGTAGAGGAGAGCCAGTGACAGAGATGTATGCCAAAACCATATCACCCTCATTGAATTCCCTAACCAGAGATTTATTATCATAGCGATTCTTCATGACTGGGCATGAGTTAAGTTCTTAGCAAAAGCTCGAACCTTACTCAATTTATCCTAAAGGGAATTTATGTACTGTTGTACAGTTATCAGTTTACTGGTGGGTGAGGCTATCATATGGTCCTTGATCACTTTAAGGGGCCCCCTTACCTTCCTTCCATACAAAAGTTCAAAAGGAGAAACACCCAAGGAGTCAGATGGTGTTTCACGAATGGCGAAAAGAAGGAAGGGCAGTCCCTCATCCCAATCATGATCCTCCTCATGGCAGAATTTACGAATCATAGTCTTGAGAGTTTGATGCAGTCTCTTTAAGGCACCCTGCGACTGTGGATGGTAAGCTGTGGACAGAGATGGTTTAATCCCTAATTCCTTAAGGACCTGGGTAAATAGTTCACTTGTAAAGTTAGAACCTCTGACTGGATTTCCTGAGGAATGCCAAATGTTGTAAACATGTGTTAAGGTTTTCGCTACATTTTTGGAGGAAATGTTCTTTAAAGGAAATGCCTCAGGATATCTAGTGGTGGGGCACAGAGTAGTGAGTATATACTGATTGCCTTTCTTGGTCTTAGGAAGTGGTCCAAATATGTCAAAAATAATCTTTTGAAAAGGTTCAGCAGGTACTTGAATGGGTTGTAAGGGGTAAGGTGGAATTACTTCATTCGATTTACCTACTACTTGACAAGTATGGCAATTCTTAACAAAGTCAGTTACATCCTTCTTCATGCCTGGCCAGAAAAAGTCAGTTAGCAATCTAGAAAAAGTTTTTTTTTTTTTTTTTTATACCTAAATGGCCTGCAAGGCCTGCATGAGCAACTTCCATTACAGGATGTCGCAAGCTTTTTGGTAGTACTATTTGATTGTACTCAGCCCATGTGTCATCATCACATAGTTGGGATGGCTCATACATTCTCATGAGTACTCCATCTTGGTGGTAAAGTGAAGGAGGATGGATTATATTATCCTTGGAAATGGCTTTATTATGCAATTGAGTCAGGGAAGTGTCACTTTGTTGTGCTTTTTTAAGACTTTGTTCAGAAAATATGGTAGGAATGATGCTTTGGAGAGGTAGGGTAGGTTTAATTACTGTACTACCTTTGGATTGTGATCTGGTAATGGCACAACTAGGGAATAAGGTTGGGCTTGTTCAAGATCATCTGTTGGATTCTGAGGCAAAGGAGACTTACTGACAACTAGAGGAGGGTAAACAAGTCCTCCAGCCAGATCGTTGCCAAGAATGAAATCAACATCTGGAATGGGTAATGATTCATCTTCACTTACCCCTATGGTGACAGTTCCCTGGACCAAGCCACAGTTCAGGTGCACTCTGGCCAGAAGAGTGGGGAAGGGATCGTGAAAGTCCCTCAGATATACCAGTTCTCCGGTATAGTTATCCTGGATATTGGGTAAGGCAGATTTCCGGATGAGGGATTGAGCAGCGCGTGTCCCGCATTATCCGGACAAAGTGTTCATGTTGGCCAGGACCAAGCGTGACCGTACCGGTGGAACGGAATGGCTGGAATGGATCAGGAGAATTAACATTGGGTGGCATGGATTGGATGGAAGCAACAGGCTTTTTTTGCAGAGATGTCTGCCACTTTGCACTTGGGGTCTGGGCAATTTGTTATATGCCCAGGTTTAAAAAAAAAAATAAAATAAAATAACAGGAGTGTTCTGTGCTACTTGCTTACCATCTTTGTTTCTATCTGTGTTCTTATTACTATCGGTACCTTTGGAACTACCAGGCAACCTAACAGTGGGTGACTGGGTTTTCCTCTCCCTGGGGGGTGAGCGATGCAGAAGTGAGTAGATATCAGCCAATTGGGCGTCTTTAAGCAAATCAGTCTCCTCCTTATCGATAATGTGTACCTTGATAAGAGTGTGGAACTCTTCTCCCGAACTTTTCAAGAGCAAGTAGATTAAGTAACTGATCAAAAGTGTTCACAGATGCAGACTTTAACCATCGTTTTAAGAAACGAAGCTTATCAGAGGCAAACTCAGCATAGGTTTGGTACTGAAGTTTAACAATGTTACGGAAAGCTTGGCGGTAACCCTCTGTGGAGATTGAATAAGCTGCGAGAATGGCCTTCTTGACTGTTTCGTAATCAGTGTTGTTCTCAATGTTGTTACAAACAGTTAAAGCCATATCTGATAGTTTAGGCTATATGAGCCATACCCAGTCTGCTTCAGGGATCTCGAAATGTCTGGCTGTTGTTTCAAATTCCCGAAAGAATGCTTCAGGATCATTATCAGGGAAAGATGGGATTAGTTTTACATATTTAAGCGTCAGATTTACGAGGTGTTTGAGATGTAGGGAGATTTTGAGGTCCTAGCAGGTTTGGTTGTGTGCCTGCTAGTTGGGCTTGAAGAGCCTGAAGTTGCAATTCATACTGCCTATTTTTCCTTTTTTTTCATGTTCACGTTCACGCTGTCTTTCTCTCTTCATGTACCATTTTCTCACGTTCATGTCCTCTTTTCTCTCTTTCATACTCCATTTTCATTTGCATTGCCTGCATCTCTACTTTCTTTATCTCCAGCAGGATTTGAGGATCTTTACACTGGAAGCTTCTAGCTCCATTGCAGAGGCTTCGACTACCTCTGTGTCTCCTAAGTGGGTCAGAATTAGTGCTCTTAACTTATCTTTCCTCACATTATTTTTAAATGACAGCAATGTACAGACGTCGGAATAAGTTCGTTTCCTTTTCCGTGTTTGTAACACTGCTTGATGGAGAGCTACCCCCTCCTCCTCCCTTCCTCATAGTCCCACACTCCCACCCAACCCCCCCACTTTTCTCTCCTACCCCTTAACCCCACCAGGTACCCCCCATACTCTCGCTCACAGCCAGCTAGGGGTTTCTGTACTTCAAGCACCTCTCTAATTGGGTGCTTTCAAAGCTAGTATTCTGGTAGATGTCACCACCATTGAGACAAACACATTCCCCCCGCTGTTTAATAAGTATATTTTTCTTTGTTAAATATCTACACTTATGTGAAACAGTGAATCATAGTAATGTCATATACCGTAATATAAATAATACAAATATAACACGTATATATAACGTAGCGTGAATTGTTTATATTTATCATACATGGATATTAAAATTTTATTGATGGAATATGATGGCAACCCACCATTTCAGTGGTCCTATATTATTTAACTTCTGCTACATTTAGTGCAAGTTAGGTTCTTAATACATAGTTTGTTCAGACTGTAAATTACTCCTAGTGGGTGTCTTGACTCATTCAAACTCTATGTGGGCAGAAATTTAATGTTGAGTAAATGCTGGGACTCATCATTTTGCTCACTCCCTTCACCCATGCACACCTCAAGACCCGTGTTGCCACGGTTTGAGAAGGCCGTGGTGCTTGCCCCCTCAGACCCTCCAAAGCAATTACAGTACCTTACTTTATCTAACCTAACCAGACCACAAGTAGCCTAGTCTAAATTGTAATATTTTAAGCATTAGCCCTAGTGCGTTTGTTTTGAAAACAAATCTCTCATGAAGAAACTTAAACACTGGACCGTCTTGTTCGCATGCGTGAAGGGAGTGAGCAAAATGTTGTGTCCCAGTATTTACTCAGCATTAAATTTCTGCCCACATAGAGACTGAATGAGTCAAGATACCTACTAGAAATAATTTACAAGCTGCACAAACTATGTATTAAGAACCTAACTTGCATTAATGTAGCAGATATTAAATAATGTAGGATCATCATATTCCATCAATAATATTTTAATTTCCGTTTATGACAAATATAAACAATTCACGCTACTATATATATACGTGTTCTGTTTGTATTATTTATATTACAGTATATGACATTACTATGATTCACGGTTTCACACAAGTGTAGATATTTAACAAAGAACTATATGCTTTTTAAACAACGGGGGGAATGTGTTTGTCCCAACGGTAGTGACATCTACAGGAATACTAGGCTTTTCAGAAGCACCCCATTACGTGTAGTCCAAACAACTAATAAAGAAATAGTACAGTATATATCATAAACCAAGTTAGGAAAAGGTTTACCACACTGTGAGAGAGAGAGAGAGAGAGAGAGAGAGAGAGAGAGAGAGAGAGAGAGAGAGAGAGAGAGAGAGAGAGAGAGTAAATCTGCTGTTATTAAATGTTGCAGTAGTAGCCACCTCTTTTACACACACACACACACACACACACACACACACACACACACAGTTACGTAGCCTATGATTTCATCATCCTTTGTGTAATTTTAACGCACAGTTGCTGCATGTTTGATCACGAGCGTGTTCTGCCTCAGTCCCCCCCTTCTACCCTTATAGTAGAGTAAGTCGTTCTCTCTGTTATTCAGAGCGGGATTTTCAGCTCTTTGTCCCCATGGCTTCATTTGCGCGTCCTTCTTACAAGTTGTATCAAGCTCTCCTGGCCCCTATATAATGAGCTCAGTCTCTGCATTATTGCCACTTAGATCTGCTCCTCATTTTGTTCACATCTCTGTCCTCCCCTGTACAGTTATTATTATTGTGAGTGCTCAAGAAATCTCCAAACATCTAGCAGCTGTGTGTAATTTGAGTATAACTGTTATTGCATTTTTTCCTTGTACTGTATAGCGTAAGGTGTTGATTTGTAGGCCTAGTGAGTTTTTTGTAATTTATGTAAAGTTTTACTATCAGCCATCATTAATAATAATTTGTATCTGTAATAATATATCTCGCATTCACTGAGTATTATCCAGTATTGTCATTTTATCAGGGCTGACTTAGATAAATTTACTCTTGCTAATTTCGTGTTAATAGAGGCTATTGCAGTTAACCATATATTTAACCTCTTTATTTGCCATTACATTATCCTTATGAGTCCTGAATGTTTTGTTGTTAGTTTGAGCATTAAACTTTAACTTGTAATTTTACCTAACTCTTTTGTTTTGAACCTGGAACTTTACGGGACAGTAGTGACTTTTAGTATTCTCACATAAAGTGTACGTTATCTTTCTCTGTTCCGTAACATAAATTTGGCGACCTCTTATCAGGATATTCAGGATATTATCATAAGGATATTGCTTGATGTTTTGTGACTGTTACTTATTAATTATGTCTACTATTACTACACTTGATGAAGCCAAAGATTTTTTGTCAAATGTGCAAACAGTGTGTGATGTAGAAAACAGAACAAAGAATGAACTTAAGCTTGTTGCTCAACAATTGGGAATTGCTGTTCGCTCTCATCATTCTAAAGATCAAATTGTTGACATGATTAACGAAAGCTTGTTTAATGTAACTCCTCCAAATGAGCAAACGCAGATTGAATTAGCTAAGTTACAGCTAGCCCTGCAGGAGGCTAAGGCTAAGGAGGCGGAGTCTCGTGTTAATGAGGCAAATGCTCGTATTCAAGAGGCACAGGTACAGGCTCAGGCACAAATTGAACTTGCCAGGATTCAGGCAGACCATGAGTATCGCATGAAACAAGGAGGAACTGGATCATCTACCTCTGATGATTTTGATGTGGCTAAAAATGTTAAACTTGTCCCTCCTTTTAATGAATCTGATTTAACAAAGTATTTTCAGTTGTTTGAGAGGGTAGCTACAGGTTTTAATTGGCCCAAGGAGTATTGGCCAGTACTCCTTCAAACTGTTCTCACTGGTAAAGCTCAAGTAACTTATGCATCTTTGCCTCAGGATCAATCTGATAATTATGATGTAGTTAAGAGCTTGATTCTTAAGGCCTATGAGCTTGTTCCTGAAGCCTATTGAGTAAAATTTAGGACAACTTACAAGCAAGATAAGCAATCCCATGTTGAGTATGCAAAAATCAAAGAAGATCTGTTAGAGCAGTGGTTAAATTCTAAGAATGTGGATTCTGATTTTGGTAAATTTAAGCAGATGATTTTGCTGGAGGACTTCAAGAGGTGTATTTATAAAGATGTAAGTCTATATCTTGATGAGAAAAGAATAGATAATTTGTCTGATGCTGCAGTTTTAGCTGATGAATATGTTCTCACTCACAAGAGTTATTCTAAAGAAAAAGGGAAAGCTGAGAGTAAGTACGTTGCCTCTACTCAGAGTACAGGTAACAGGAAAGAGAATAAAGGAGATGTTTCTCAGGAAGTAAATACCAGCTTCACCTCTAGATTTCAGAAAAGTAAATGTACTTATTGTAGTAAGCTTGGTCATACTACGGAGAGATGTTTCAGGAGACAGCGTGATGTGAACAAAAAGGAGTCTTTAAATATTCAGTCAATTGGTCTAGTGTCCACTCTTGAGAGTTCCCAGAATTCTTTAACTGAGTTAACTGAACCTGCTTTGAGGGGTAACTTAAATTCTCATGATGGAGCTCCTCTTTTGAGCAGTAACGTGGGTGACACTCTCAAGAGTTCATGTGCTAATTTCCTGTCTGATGGTTTTGTCAGTCCTCTGGACAGTAATGACAGGAAATTAGTTCAAATATATCGTGATACAGGTGCTTGCCAATCCCTTATGCTGACCAGTGTTCTAGGCTCTAATGTTAATTCCTCTGATGAAACTGTAATTTTACAAGGTGTAGGGAATAATTACTTCTCTGTCCCTCTGCAGAGTGAATTTAGAGTCTGGTTTTGTTAATGGTTCCGTTATGGTTGGGTTGGTTGAGACACTCCCAATGTCAGGTGTAACTTTCTTACTTGGAAATGATATTGGTGGAAGTCAAGTGTGTCCAGCTCCTCAGTTGTCTGGTGAGCCAGTGGCTGCGTCCCAGGATTGTGGTGTCCCTGATGTGTTCCCTGCATGTGCTGTCACTAGGGCTAAGTCTAAAGTTACTGGTGATTTAGAGGATAATGATGATGATGATGTTATCCTAGCTGACACTTTTCTTGCTAATTTGGACCACTCACCAGATGAGGCAGTACCTCGTAGTGTTGATAATTTGTCTCGTCAAGAGTTGGTTGAGTTGCAGGTTGCTGACCCTGAGTTGAAAGGTCTAGCTAACTCTGCTTACAGTGAAGATGAGTCAGCCGGTGCTTCTACTTGTTATTATGTAAAGTCAGGAGTACTTATGAGGAAGTGGAGACCCCCAACAGCATCAGCTGACTGTGAATGGGAGGTTGTACATCAAGTTGTCATCCCTCGTGTTTGTAGGCAGGATATCATTAGAGTGGCTCATGATTCCAGTTTGGCAGGACACCTTGGAGTGAGGAAGACTGTGGCACGCATTTTGAAACACTTCTACTTGCCAGGTATCTTCAGGGATGTTTCCTGGTATTGTAAGTCTTGTCACACCTGTCAAGTTGTGGGGAAGTGTAATCAGACCAAAAAGGTTGCACCTCTAGTTCCCATTCCTTCTTTTGAGGCGCCTTTCACCCGTGTGTTGGTGGATATTGTGGGCCTTCTTCCTAAGACTTCTTCAGGATTTTCTTATGTGTTGACCCTGATTGATATGGCTACTCGTTATCCTGAAGCCATTCCACTTAGAAATATCTCAGCAAAGAACGTGGTTAAGGAAATGCTAGGGTTCTTCACAAAGTTTGGTCTGCCCAAGGAGGTACAGTCAGACCGGGGAAGTAATTTCATGTCAAATGTTTTCAAGCAGTCTCTGAAAGAGTTGGGCATCTCCCAGATCACGTCTTCAGCTTACCATCCCCAGACCCAAGGAGCGTTGGAGAGATATCATCAAACACTAAAATCGATGCTCAAGAAATACTGTTTGGAACATCAGAAAGACTGGGACAAAGGTCTTCCATTTGTTGTATTTGCCGCAAGAGAATCTCCAAATGAATCACTGGGCTTCTCACCTTTTGAACTACTGTTTGGCCATGAAGTAAGAGGACCCCTTAAGTTACTCAAGGAATGCTGGCTGTCGGAGGAAGATGACGTCAACCTGCTGGTGTATGTGATGAAGTTCAAAGAACGGCTGTCCACTGCTTTACAGCTGGCGAGAGAGAATTTAGGAGCTGCTCAGGAGAGGATGAAGACTTGGTATGATAAGAAGTCCAGGTTACGCAACTTTCAGACAGGAGATCAGGTTTTGATTCTGCTACCAGTTCATGGGCAACCTCTTCAAGCCAAGTTTAGTGGTTCTTATTTCGTGGAGAAGAAACTCAGTGATGTCAACTATGTCATCGCCACACCAGATCGTAGAAAGAGCAAGCAACTATGTCACATCAACATGCTAAAGTTATATCATAGGCGGGACGAAAATAATCCAGTCTGCACTGTAGCTGTTCCACCCGAGTCTGCAAGTGAAGCTCTCCCATGCAGTATGAGCCTGAGTGATAGTTTGGGGAAGAATCCTGATATCATGAATGATCTCCAGACTAAGCTTTCTCATCTAGCTCCCGAGGAAAGGCAGGAGTTTTCGGCATTACTGCAGGAGTACCCGCAAGTGTTCCGTGCCACTCCAGGAAGAACTACTGTGTTGATGCATGATGTCGAGGTTGGAGACGCAAAGCCAATTAAACTGCCTCCTTACCGTGTGAACCCAGTGAAAGTTCCTCTCATCCAGAAGGAGCTTGGCTACCTGTTGGACCACAAGATGATTGAGCCCTGTCAGAGCGAGTGGAGTTCTCCTGTCACTCTAGTCCCTAAGCCAGGTGGGTCACAGCGGCTTTGCATTGACTACAGACGAGTTAATCAGATAACCAAAACAGACACTTACCCTCTCCCTCGCGTGGAAGATTGCATAGACAAGATCGGACAGGCTAGGTACATAAGTAAGTTTGATTTGTTAAAGGGATACTGGCAAGTACCTATGACTGAACGTGCTAGGGAGATCTCATGTTTTGTAACACTAGGAAAGGCTTTTGCATGTTCTGTAATGCCATATGGTATGAAGAATGCACCAGCCACATTTCAGAAGCTCATGAATGTTGTAACAGAGGGTTTGGCAGGGTGTGTTGTTTATACTGATGATGTATTAATCTTCAGTGACAACTGGAAAGATCATCTATGCCATGTCAGTAAATTTCTTGACCGTTTAGTTCAGGCTAATCTTGTAGCTAATTTATCAAAGTGTGAGTTTGGTCAAGCTAAAGTTCAGTACCTTGGGTATGTAATTGGTGATGGACATGTTGCACCACCAGGAGCTAAGGTTCAGGTTATAAGTGATCTTCCCAGTCCTAAAAGTAGGAAAGAGCTACAAAGATTTTTGGGAATGATAGGTTATTACAGGAGATTTGTTCTTAACTTTTCTATTCTTGTATCACCACTTACAGACCTACTGAAAAAGGGAGTTAAATTTGTCTGGACCGATAACTGTGAATCCTCTTTCAACAAACTTAAAGCTATTCTATTAAGTCAGCCAGTGCTCGCTACTCCAAATTTTGCTAAGCCTTTTAAGATGGCTGTTGATGCAAGTGATACAGGAGCTGTGGCTGTTTTGCTGCAAGAGGATGATCAGGGTATTGAACATCCTGTATCTTATTACAGTAAGAAGTTCACTCCACCTCGAAAGAACTACTCCACTATTGAGAAAGAGCTTTTGGCCTTGATTTTGGGTTTACAGCAGTTTTCATTTTATTTGTGTTCTGGTTTTGACCCCATAGTCATTTATACCGATCACAACCCACTGAAATTTCTTAGTAAGTTTAAAGATAAAAATCAGAGATTGACAAGATGGAGTCTACTTCTTCAGGAGTATTCATTAGACATACAACATGTCAAGGGGAAAGAAAATGTTATTGCAGATTGCTTATCTAGACTTTAGACAGATTAAAACTTTAGAGTAATAAGAAATTTCCTTTGTAAATTTCTTTTTCTTTGTGGGGAGGTGTTACATAGCCTATGATTTCATCATCCTTTGTGTAATTTTAACGCACAGTTGCTGCATGTTTGATCACGAGCGTGTTCTGCCTCAGTCCCCCCCTTCTACCCTTATAGTAGAGTAAGTCGTTCTCTCTGTTATTCAGAGCGGGATTTTCAGCTCTTTGTCCCCATGGCTTCATTTGCGCGTCCTTCTTACAAGTTGTATCAAGCTCTCCTGGCCCCTATATAATGAGCTCAGTCTCTGCATTATTGCCACTTAGATCTGCTCCTCATTTTGTTCACATCTCTGTCCTCCCCTGTACAGTTATTATTATTGTGAGTGCTCAAGAAATCTCCAAACATCTAGCAGCTGTGTGTAATTTGAGTATAACTGTTATTGCATTTTTTCCTTGTACTGTATAGCGTAAGGTGTTGATTTGTAGGCCTAGTGAGTTTTTTGTAATTTATGTAAAGTTTTACTATCAGCCATCATTAATAATGATTTGTATCTGTAATAATATATCTCGCATTCACTGAGTATTATCCAGTATTGTCATTTTATCAGGGCTGACTTAGATAAATTTACTCTTGCTAATTTCGTGTTAATAGAGGCTATTGCAGTTAACCATATATTTAACCTCTTTATTTGCCATTACATTATCCTTATGAGTCCTGAATGTTTTGTTGTTAGTTTGAGCATTAAACTTTAACTTATAATTTTACCTAACTCTTTTGTTTTGAACCTGGAACTTTACGGGACAGTAGTGACTCTTAGTATTCTCACTTAAAGTGTACGTTATCTTTCTCTGTTCCGTAACAACACACACACACACACACACACACACAGGGAGAATAAATTTGTTGTGATTAAGTGTTGCAGTAGTAGACACCTCTTTTACACACACACACATACACACACACAGTGAGAGAGGAGTTGCAAGGAAAAGTTAGGATCTTAATGACTATGCAGCCAATACCGTGGAGATACTTCTTGTTTGCCTGGGAATGCATATCCAGTTCACATTTGTTCTAGTGTAAGATCCTGCCGATGAATCCCTTAATCTTCTCTATTGTAAACAACGTCCATGTTGAGTCAGTTCCATTTGGAGCAGATCTTGCCCATGAAAAAGTTTTCACGTAATTCTGCTGATAAATTTTCTCATTTACGGTTTCCAACCATGGTTGTTTGCCGAGTCCGTGTTAAGAGTAAGCAACTTTGCATGTAATGATTGTGAAACCCATTCAGATTTTAAACACTTTAATGAGCTGACCTCGTAGTCCACGAGTTTCTACTAAAAAAAGTCCCACAACCCTCAGGCGAACCTGATACCTTAGTCTCCTGAACTCTTTTTAAATCGACGTATGTCTTTTTCAAGCGACCAAAATTCCACAGCAACTCAGAAAGTGGCCGCATTAAGGAGATATAGACCGTGAGAACAATCTCTTTATTCTCAGAGAGAGAGAGAGACTTCGAATGGTAAGAACAATCAGGAGAAATACTCATAAGAAAAGTGAGAAGAGAAACTGAAGCAGAGAAGAGGAAAACACGCAGGTGAAAAAATGGAGCAATGTTATAGAAGTGACACAGGGACGGAAGCACACACACACACACACACACACACACACACACACACACACACACACACTTTCTGAATATTTGTCGACCTATCTGTCTGTGCCTGGCTGTGTACTGCCCCTCCCCCTACACTCCCTCATCTCTCTCTCTGGATCCTCTCTCACCCCCAGTTTCCTTTTCCCTCCTTCCTCTTTCTTTATAGCTCTGCTCAGTCCCTACCTTCCTCTCGCCTTTCCTTCGTCTGTCTCCCCCTTTGTCACTCCCTCCTTACCTCACTCTTCTTTCTCCCTGTCACAACTTTCTTACTTTTTTCATTTGTCATGTTACCTTTTTTTTCTGCATTACTCTCTCCGTATTTCTTTACTTGTACTAAACCCATTTCCTTCACTACTTTGTTTCCCCATTAATAAGTGCATGCTCTTTTTTCTCTCTCCTCTCTCCGTCTCTCCCTTTCACCCGAAATTTCTTTCATTCCGCTCTTCCCACTGTCTTTCCCTCTCTTCCTCCCTCCCTCTCCCTCCCCTTGTCTTCCCTTCTTAACATCCCTCTCCGCTTTCTTGCCCAAATAATTAACCTGTTTCTTCCCACCCGTAATCTCTACTTCCTCTCCGCAAATTTCTCTAATTTCTCTATTTCTCTCCCTCCCTTTTCACTTGAATGTCATTCATTCTACTCAGCCTCAATGCTTTCGTCTTATCCTTCTTAGTTCTTTCCCTGCGTCCTTGCCATAATAATACACTTTCTTCCTCCTCCCCGTTACCTTGTTTCCTGTTCTAATTTTTCTCATATCGTTCTCAGTGTTCCGTTCCGTAGCTATCTTTCCCACTTTCTCCTTTTGTTATCCCTATTTCTATGTTTGCTCCATTCCAATTTTCTCTCAGCTGTCTTCCTTTTTGTCTCTGCTTCCTGTCTCCCAGCATTCCGATTCACATCACCCTTTTCTCTTTCCCTTTCACACTGCTTGTATTTCATTTCACCTCTCACTGTCCCTTCTTCTCACTCTGTTTCTTCTTCTCTCCTTGCCTCTCCCCTTTTTATTTTCTCCGTAACTGCACTCTCATTCCTCATTATTCCACTCCCTCTCCCTCTCCACCAGTCGCCCCCTGTCTTTTAACTCTCTCTCTCTCTCTCTCTCTCTCTCTCTCTCTCTCTCAGTGCAGTAAATTTTTCCTAACTTGGTTTATGTATATACTGTGCTATTTCTTTATTAGTTGTTCGGACTACACGTAATTAGAGAGGTGCTTGAAGTACAGAAACCTCTAGCTGGCTGTGAGCGAGAGCATGGAAGGTACCGGGTGGGGTTATCGGGTCGGAGAGAAAAGTAGGGGGGTTGGGTGGGAGTGTGGGACTATGAGGAAGGGAGGAGGAGGGGATAGCTCTCCATCGAGCAGTGTTACAATCGCCTTAGTCCAGAGAAAATGAAACTAACTTATTCCGACGTCTGTACAGTCACGCGTACTAATTTCTGCTCAGGGGTTACCCCTTCCTTCCCCCCTCTACCCTGGACAGAGGGAAGGGGGGAATCGGGAACAAGTCTACCCCGCCTTCTGCCCCCAACTCCCCCACCCTCCACCTCCAGCTGCCAGTTAATGATTAGACGCAAATTTTCTCATGTCCTGTAAACATGACTAAACTGTCGTCGCACACGCTTTCAACGGCCAAGATTTGGGCTATATTTTTAGAATAAATTATTACCGTATTGAACTGCATTCTCAAATTCAAAATATTCACCATCATTGTAATCCAGTGTCGTCCGCTGAACAATTCTGGGTGCCAGTGCTTACCTTTTCACTTCCCCCAGCTATCTCAGTCTCTCTCTCTCTCTCTCTCTCTCTCTCTGAATTTACTTTTCCCACTCTTTTTAAATTTATATAACTTTCTCTTTCCTTCTCTCCTCTCTCTTTCTTTGTCTTAAGTCTTCCCCCCCTCTCACCCCTCCCCACCCCCGACCTTAGGCCTCATCAGCAGTCAGTTATACCATCACCGCTCCTTCGTATATCGTGTGCAGGCAACATTTATCACCCACACTTAGGTCAGATGTATGGAAAGCTAATTTTTTTTTTATATATATAATTGTATTTCTCGTTATGTGCCAAGGTCAAATAGAGAACACCAGACCAATATTCGTAATTTTTATTAGAGTGACCGTTCCACTTCACATAGCTGGGTAGCTGGGCTTATAAACTGCACACACACACACACACACACACACACACACACACACACACACACACACACACACACACACACGACTAAAATTTTGCACTGAGCGTGGCGACTACAAATATAATCATTTTAACAACTGGATCTGCTGGCTCCAAACCTTCCCTGCAACTCCTCATTCAATACGGTAATTTATTCTAAAAATATAGTCCAAATCTTGGCCGTTGAAAGTGTGTGCGACGACAGTTTAGTCATGTTTACAGGACATGAGAAAATTTGTGTCTAATCAGTAACTGGCAGCTGGAGGTGGAGGGTGGGGGAGTTGGGGGCAGAAGGCGGGGTAGACTTGTTCGCGATTTCCCCCTTCCCTCTGTCAAGGGCAGAGGGGGTAAGGAAGGGGTAACCCCTGAGCAGAAATTAGTACGCGTGACTGTACTTAAGGTCATCCTTTGATATTTTAGCAGCTTTAAGTTCATCCAAGGAGGGGTTGCCGACAAACTCTAATGCATTAAAGTCAGTCATGGTCTTGAAAATTCCGCACTCTAAGTGAAACCTGCTAATGGCCTTATTTCTAAGCACTGACCAGGAATAACTAGTACATATATACAGTCAATATAGTTATAAGGCAGTAAAGTATAACAAACGATAATAGTCAAGTACAGTTGGCTAATTAGCAGGGACAAGATTGTCAGTTAAGAATAGTTTAGCAATGACAAGAGATATCTCATGGGATAACAGCCGAATACTGATGGCTGATTATCAGTAACAAGGGGATAGTTATGGAAAGACTAGTATTAACCGAGAAAAAGATGGTTAACTACCAGTGGAAAAAGACTAGCATTAACCGGAAACAAATGGTTAACTACTAGTGATTGATTTTTAAAAATTTACTTCCCGTTAAATTCATATAAACCAATAACTGATAAACATGAATGAGCTTCTGATACGCAATAACAAGCCAGGTTATCCAGGAGAGTATCAGCCCACACTAACACACAAACAAGTCCTGAATAAGTACTCTTTCGAAATGATAACTGGCTGAAAGAGTTTAAGAATGGTCAGGTTACCACGTAGTATAAGTAATTAAAGGCTGTGAACGTCAGTGGTTCACCACAGGTACATGGATAACAAGATGTCTCAAACGGCTGGTGGGAAACAAGTCCTTACAACTGGAACAGCCCAAACAATCACACCTCTCCTGCTACATTAACTACCCTTAAGTGGCCACTAAGTAAGGAATTTAAAGTCAATGGAAGCAGGCCTCACCGACGGCTACACATGTGACGTGACCCTGTGAGGCGGAGAGGTTGTATTCGTTATAATAGATAATTACTAAATTAATTAACTAGCTGATTAATTATCAATCCCGGACAGGCCCCCACATGTAACAATCCGCCGAGTGATTATCTAGTTACGGGGCGGACTCTACATTTGGTGTAAGGTAAGGAGACAAGAAACAGAGTGGAACAACTATACTTTAATATTAAACCTTACACTACAAAAATTCCTAACAACTTTATCACAGGTAACAAGTTATAACACTTAAATGGTAGTTACTGCACAAAGAACAAGACAAATAGATCAGGTAGTTAAGCAAACGGACAAACGGAAACAGTTACAGGCAAGATACAGAATTACAAGATATACAAATAATACAAAATTGATATACACCCTCTTCCACGTCACAATGTCACCGAGCACAGTTACCGTGAGGGAGGTGGATGGGGGCGGTGTAAACCCACTCAGGGAGGAGGAACACTGTCAGCCGCCTTCTCCGACTGAAGGAGCGGTATATATACCCCCAAGGATGAAGCCCGGCTTGTTTCACCTAGCCATGTGGGGCTCCGAGGCGGTGATGCAACCGTAACGAGGGAGCCCAGCGCTCCGGTACTTTGGTGGGGGCGTCAACAATATCAAATTACGTTTTAGTTTCACTCGAAAAAAAAGTTTCAGGAGTTTCAGCTGAATAAATTTTGTGATGTCAAGAAAAAAGAATAATTTAGAGTTAGTGGGGATTACATTTTCAATTTTACAAGATGCTTTAAAATGGCATGTTCATCTTCCTAAAAAAAAAAAAAAAATGACTAAGCATTATTTTCTAGGGAAACAACTCATCGTAAAAAAAACTGAGGAGGTATTGACTGAAAAAAATAAGTAAAGAATGAGGAAGGGAAGGACGGGAAGAAGGACTACTTGCAAGGAGTGACAAGAGGATGAGAAAAAGGTAGAATATAAGAGAGAAATGGATGAACGATTGGGCAAATATGTATTGGAGATGGGGGACGTGGAAGGTGTGTACAGGATATTCACAAAAGAAATATGTGCAGCATGTGATGTGGTGTGTGGGATGAAGAGAAGATGGAGGGGGGGTGCAAGGAACAGCGTGGTAGAGACAGGCTGTGGCACAAAAGAAGAAAGCATACAATGAATGGATGAGAAATAGGGGGCGAGGAAGAAGTTGCGAGGCGGAAGAGAGAAGTGAAAAGATTAGTAAGAGTAAGAAGAGAGTGAATGAAGAATTTGGAAGGATTTGAGTGTAAAGTGGAGGGACTGTAAGAAAATGTTCTGGAAAGAGGTGGAGAGAGTAAGACGGGGTGGAAGTGAAGTTAGCAGGGGAGTGAAAGACAAAAATTGTAGATTACTAGTGGAGAAGGGAGAAAAAGTGAGCAGATGGAGAGAACACTTTAAGGAATTATTGAACATAGAGGATGGAAGTGATGCGAGTATAAGTGGTTGGGGAATGGCTGGGAGAAGTAGGGAGGTGAGAAGACAGAAAGAAATCAGTAGGATAAAAGTTGTGGAAGCAATGAAGAAAGTTAAATTGGAGAAAGCCCCAGGAATTGATGGAGAGTGTAGTGAAATGTTGAAGCATGGGGGAGAGATAGTAGTAGAATGGATGTGGAAGGTGTGCAGATTGGCCTGGGAGGAAGGTACTGTAGAGTTCCGGAGGATTGGAAGTCAGGTATAATTATTCCCTTGTACAAAGGAAAAGGGGAAAAAGGAAGTGTGTGGCAATCATAGGGGCATTTATCTTAGTATAATAGGAAAAGTGTATGGTAGGATACTTATTGAGAGTTAGGGAAATAACAGAGGAATTAGTTTGAGAAGAACAGGGAGGCTTTAGGAGGAGAAGAGGTTGTGTAGACCAGATTTTCATTCTTAGATCTTTAGTGGAAAAGTTTCTATAGAAGGGAAAGCAGTTGTATGCGGCTTTCATGGATTTGGAGAAAGCATATGACAGGGTGGATAGACAAGGATTGTGGAAAGTATTAAGAATATATGGAGTAGATGGGAAGTTGTTGAATGCTGTGAAGAGTATGTATGATGGTGCTAAGGCTCCAGTGCGTGTGGATGGTGAACTGAGTGAATTTTTCTCCTTGATGGTTGGTTTGAAACAGGGATGTGTCATGTCTCCATGGTTGTTCAATCTGTACATGGATGGGGTAATAAAAGAGGTACAAGGTAGGGTAGTGGATGTTTGAGTGACCCAGGTGAAAGAGGATAGTGTTTGGAAACTCCCTGTACTGTTGTTTGCAGATGATACTTTGTTGTTGAGTGAAGACGAAGGGGAGCTGCAAGGCTTGGTGGATGAGTTTGGGAGAGTAAGAAAAGGAATCTGAAGGTGAATGTAGGGAAGAGTAAAGTGATGGTCTTTGAGAGAGGTGGTCAGTGAATGTACAGCGAGGTTGGATGGTGAGGAATTGGAAAATGTACGTTTAAGTACTCTGGTGGTGTGATGAGTAAGGATGGAGATTTGGAGGGTGAAGTGCTTGAAAGGGTACAGCAGGGAAGGTTGCTGGTTCCTTGAAAACAGTGATAAGAAACAGGGAAGTGATCATGGAAGTAAAAAAGTTACTACATGACAGTACTGTGATACAAGTTCTAACATATGGAAGTGAAGCTTGGACGTTGTTGGAAGGGCACAAGTCAAGAGTGAGAACAGTGGAAATGAGTTATTTAAGAGGAGCCTGTGGAGTCACATGGAGAGACAGGGTGACATATGAGGATATAAAGGAGCGTTGTGGTGTGGATGTGGATGTGATAGGAAGCATTAGGAGGAATACACAGAGGTGGTTTGGCCATGTGGAGAGGATGGAGGGTGAAAGACCGACGAAGAGAGTGTATGAGAGAGAGGTGGAGGGGAGGAGAGGGAGGGGGAGGCCGAGGATGAGATGGAGGGATGGGGTGGAGATGTATATGAGAGAGGGGGGTGTGAGTTGGGAGCAGGGCAGTGAAATGGCGGGGGACAGGGCGACGTGGAGGCGATTTGTTTGTGGCCACCCCGAACGGGATTGAGGCGTCTGGCAATAGATAGATAGATAGATAGAAAAAATGAGTTGCAATACCTGGATATGAAAATAATAAACATTAAAAACTTAGATCGTCAAGTCTGTAGGATTATGTAGCATGATACAAAAACTAAAATCCAGCTAGCAAGAGCAATAACATGAACTGTTAGAATTGTCGTCTTTAGATAGTTTGCATTTTTACCATACCTTTTTTTTAAATTTTTTCAATGTAACCGTCATATTAACGACATGGAACAATGGTAAGTGTGAACATCGTAAGAATTTCGTTAGGAGCAATTGAAAACAAGTATACTAGAGTGATGTAAAATATGCGTAATCGCGGACAAAGAACTTAAACAATATTCAAGAGATATACTTCGGTGTAATTGAGAAACAAAAAGAATTATATGAAAGGTTCAGAAAGCTAAAACAAAGATGGAAAAATAAGGCTTAGAAAAAAAATATGCTTAGAGCTACAAGGTGAAAAGAAGGAACGTATGCCAAGAAATCCATCACACGTAAAAAGAGGTGGCATTTGAGGTGTTTAACCACAAAAACTTTGATTACGGAGTGGGACCATTGCAAAAAGTGAGAAAATTAGAAGCAAAAATATTCTTATCGATGATATATGTATATATATATATATATATATATATATATATATATATATAAATTTTCTGTAATCTACTTTGTTATGAGTGTTGGCTATAGAGTAACGGCATCCCCAGCATTTGAGGAGAAGGCATACAACACATTTTCCTGCGTGTTGGGCAAGTAACTAATAGCCGGGAGTAATGTGGACCGGGAATTCCCTTACTTTCCAACCAACTACTAAGGAACGAACTCGGAAGCCTGCATATAACTGAAACATCTATGCAAGATGAAAACATGGATATAAGGAAGTGGGGCAGTGTCGGTAGTGCCGTGGACTATGAAGAACATAGTCGCAAACAGAAAACAAAGTAATAGAATGAAATTCATGAATTTTATTCCTTCGCCTCTGGTCACAGTATCAGATCAAATCACAAAAAAATGGGGCTAACTCGTATGAGATAGAACGATCAGGCATTGACAGTCAGATGAAAATAAATACGAGAACATATAAAAAAAAAATCCAGTGCATTACTGAGACATGAAATTGATGAACATTTGTAACTTAGTCCATCAAAACCGCAGAGTTCTCGAGCATGAAACACAAAAACCTTGTATTTCTTTACATCAACCATTTTCAAGATTGTCTTTTCACAATTTAAATTTTTTCCTTAACATTCAGGGTACCTGTTACTTCAGGATTGGAATAACTCCTTCGTGTAACATTTTTTTTACGATAGAAAGCAAGCTCTTTAGGAGAAATGGTAGACAGTTATAGTGGAGTAATGCTGGAAACGGTATATATTCAACTTCAACAAATGTGCCCTAATTTTCTTGACCCACACGCAATTTTTGCAAGATGTAAGAAAACTTTTTGTGAACAAATTAGGCCAGGATAAAACATAACAAAAGCCACGGTGAAACGAAAGAACATAGCAAGAAATCGATCTAACGTAATAAGAGGTGGCATTAGATGTGTGTAGGCACAAGAAGTTTCAGTTGAGTATGGGGTGGTAGTCGGAAAAGTAAGATATTTACACTTAAAAAAGGATTTTCTTATCACCTACCTTACTAGAGTTTTAAAAAGGCATTTTGAGCCTCCACACTAAATAAAATGTTTACACATTATAAGGAGTCGTGTTAGACCGTGTCTACAGATTTCTCGTGCATAACAGATAAAAAAAAAAAAAAATAGCTTGCATGAGCTTTGACGTGTTGTCTAGAGAGTGTTACTATTACACTGGAGATATGCTAAGCCGCGTATTCTTTGCAAAAACCCTAACTATGCAACTTCCATAAATGTACGGTCAGGCAAGTAGAAAATACAAAAAAATATATATATTGGGTATCTTTATTAATGAATCACTCAGAACCCAGAGCCTGGGTCAGGAGGAACGTGATTGGCTGAACTTTTGATTGGTGGTGAAGCAAATATTCTTATCATATGTAAACGAAAGTTAAGAACAATTTTTAGAGAATACTACAATATTTAATGAACGAACGTGGAGTATAATAGAACAATGAGAGTTAGCAATCTGTAAAACCTAACTGGCAACATAGCAGAAAAGAGAAGCAAGTCAGCTGGAAGTTTTGTCTATTAATAATCTTTGAAGCTGTTGAAACGAAGTCTAGTGACATATTATTAGATGTTGACTTCTATTAAAAGGAATCGGCAATGCTTTCTTTAATGAATCTAATACTGATTTTGTATATTAACAATACCTAGAGTTATTACGGTATGATCCATGGTGTCTACTACAATGTATAGGCAGTGAATTAATACTAAAGTATTTGTTGCGTTGTTGCCATTTACCTTTCTTCTCAATATGATATACTGAAAAACGAAGACAGAAGACTACTCTAGGTCAAAAAGGCCTTGTAGTGCAAATAAGGAGACAGAGAAGAGACAGCAAGCACGAGGGAAAAATAAATGAAAGGAGGGACAGTTGAAGAGCTAAATAAAATGGAAGTATATAGATCACACATGTTATTATGCTGAGAACATTCTATGTTATATGGAACGAATATTTTCAGAGGAAATGTATGTGCTGTAAATTATTGTGATTTTGCTCTATGCCTGCCGATGGTGAGATATATCAGAGATGAATCATTATCAATATTAGTGTCCCTTAAAATTGATTACCATGCCGTCCCTGTATTCATTTTCACCATATCAGAAATCATGTACAATTGAATGATTGCTATGAATTTTCTTTGGAAAAGATAAAAGGGAGGTAAAATCGTTGAGAGATATGTTAGAAACAGCGCTGTGCTCATCTCGCAGCTATATCGCACACGGTAAACATCTTGGCAAGCGACAAATAAACAATGCAACACATCTAAGCAAGCATATGATAAATTCCCGTCCATACTATCGTGCAGTGCCCGGCGGGAATAAATGATAAGCCCGTCATGAAACACTTTCTGGCAACTTTGAATTGGACGAACCAGCGGACAGCCAGTGCACGTAGTTGTGCTACATCACAAGACACTACCCGGTGGTTTGAGGACGGGCATGTGTACATTTGTGGAAGTTGCATATTTACCGTTTCCGCCCCAATATCAGCGGATTCTAGCATTACTCCACAACTTTTTATCATTTTTCCTAAAGGGCTTGTTTTCTTTCGTGAAAAGGTTTCACGTGCCACTTCTATCCTTGTGACGGGTACCCTGAATGTAAAAAAAAAAAAAAAATTAATAGACATTATTGCAATGGAAACAGTCAAAATCGTATAAAGACAACCTTTAGAATGACTGATGTCAAGAAATGAAAGCTTTTTTGTCATGCACGAAAAATCTGCAGGTTTGATGGACTAAGTTATAAATGTTTATCAGTTTCATACATCAGTAATGTATTTGATTTTTTTTTACTTTTCCGTATTTATTTTCATCAATGTGCAAACATTACAATCTCTCTCTCTCTCTCTCTCTCTCTCTCTCTCTCGATATAGATATAGATATAGATGTTATATATATATTATATATATATATTATTGCCAGACGCCTCAATCCCGTTAGGGGTGGCCACAAACAAATCGCCTCCACGTCGTCCTGTCCCCCGCCATTTCACTGCCCTGCTCCCAACTCACACCCCCCTCTCTCATATACCTCTCAACCCAATCCCTCCATCTCATCCTCGGCCTCCCCCTCTTCCCCCGTCCACCTCACTCACATACACTTCCTTCGTCAGTCTTTCACCCTCCATCCTCTCCACGTGGCCAAAAAACCTCAGTGTATTCCTACTAACGCTTCCTGTTACATCTACATCCACACCACAACGCTCTTTTATATTCTCATTTGTCAGCCTGTCTCTCCATGTGACCACAGGCTCCTCTTAAATAACTCATTTCCACTGCTCTCACTCTTGTGTCCTTCCAGCAACGTCCAAGCTTCACTTCCATACGTTAGAGTTGGTATCACAATACTGTCATGTAGTAACTTTTTCACTTCCATGCTCACTTCCCAGCTTCTTATCACTGCTTTCAAGGAACCTGCAACCTTTCTTCCCTGCTGTACAATTTCAAGCACATCACCCTCTAAACCTCCATCCTTACTCATCACACTACCCAAGTACATAAACGTACATTTTCCAATTCCTCACCATCCAACCTCGCTGTACATTCACTGACTTCACCTCTCTCAAAGACCATCACTTTACTCTTCACTACATTCACTTTTAGATTCCGTTTCTTACACACTCTCCCAAACTCATCCACCAAACCTTGCAGCTCTCGTTCGTCTTCAGTCAACAACACAGTATCATCTGCAAACAACAGTACAGGGAGTTTCCAAACACTACCCTCTCTCACCAGGGCCACTCCAACATCCACTACCCTCTCTCACCAGGGCCACTCCAACATCCACTACCCTACCTTGTACAGTCACTGATAAAAGAAACGACCCCCCCCCCCCGGCCAAGATGCTTTTCAACCAATATGATATCGGTCCTGGTAACACTATAAATGACGTCAGGTGAGGGGGTGTGAAGCTTGCATTTGGGGGAAGTTCATTCAAAGTTCATTCTAAATGTGTCGAGCCCATTCATTTAACCCTTGAGGCCGGGGGTTTCATTTGCATCTTATTCCTGCCACCGGCTGACGATTTTATTCAGCTAATGATAAACTTTTTCAAATGTGATGGGTTACATACGTATGCCTTGATAACAAGTCAGATATAATGTGTTTGACTCGAAATGTGGATTGAAGCAGTGTTTCGTGCAGATTAACTCTGCCCTCCTCTCAAACACCCCTTCTCATCCTCCCATATGGCTGACGTCAAATACTGAAAACCCCGAGGTATATTGCCTGTAATGCAGGGGGGTCTTTTATGAGTGACTGTACCTTGTTTATTACCCCATCCATGTACTATTGAGGCCAGGAGTTCTTAGCCACCCTCGTCCAGCCAACCCGTGTATGTGGCAGAGTCGCATTTACGATAACAGAAGTTACCGTCGATGCATTTCTTTCGAAAAATATCTCTTCAGCTTTGGGCTTGTACTAATGTAATATTTTCTCCGAAGGTTTGATTCTGATAACACGAATATTTTACATTTATTATAATTTTTGTAACAATTTATTCTCATACAGTACCATGTAAGCGACTTAAAATAATGTTTCTTTGATTTCACTCCATGACTTCCTGTACTGTAGATTCGAATCAGCGAACACAACGAGTGAACAAGTTCGAAGCATTCATTTGTTACCGAGAGAGAGAGAGAGAGAGAGAGAGCGTGTATGGTGGGCGCCTGTGAGTTTTGGAATAATGAGGTGGATGCAGACTGGCGCATGGAAATGCAAGGGATGAGAAACCCTGGATTCCTGTGCTCCATTGAAAACAGGCCACAGTGTGAACATTTCTTCCATCAGTCACTATAACTTTCCTTGCTTTGTGATATATGTATATGCATATTTAATTTTTTTAGGATTGCTATCGTTGGAATAATGAATTAGATAAATGTTGTTGATTTAACAAAAAGCTTTGCTTAAGAAAGTAATTTGCCTCTCTGTCCAGACAGAGATATCCAGTTAATGAGAGAAATACTCATGAGTTTGCCAAAAATCTCCAGGTGCCAACCACCAGAGAGAAAAAAAAAAGGCGAACAAGGCATTTAACAAAAGTTACGTGGCCTGCTTAATTATTTGACAAAGTTAACTGGCGTTACCCAGAATAAAACCCATCTTTCATTTTGTCCGACGAGACTTTATCCTGGGATACTGTAGAAAAACTCCATCGTCATCAGCCAAAGGAAAAATTCCGTTTAGCTCTAGCACGTTATTTACTCGTATCGCATAAAATCATGTGTATGTAGCCGGAATGAAGCCCATTATCTACGGCCTGGCAAACTCCCTGTAAAGAGTACCCAGTACTCTTTTCTACCGACAGACTGAGTTAAGCGGTAAGACTCATCTTTCGTGTAAGGAAATGCACCCCGCCTGTGTGTGTGTGTGTGTGTGTGTGTGTGTGTATGTGTGTGTGTGTGTGTGTGTGTGTGTGTGTGTGTGTGTGTGTGTGTGTGTGTGTGTGTGTGTGTGTGTGTGTGTGTGTGTGTTGAATTGCGAGTCATCTGACTTGTGGAGCATGGTATGCGGGTTGGTAGGTTGGTGACTTGGTGGGTGGATTGGTTAGTGTAGGCTGGTGATTTCACAGGCGGATTAGATGGAGTGGGTGGGCGAGAGGGAGGGAAAGTGTTGTTGGGCTGGTTAAGTGGGGTGGAGTGGGGTTCGTGCATTAAGTGGGGTGGGTGGTGGGGCTACCTGTAGGACAAGGCAAGAGACGGGTTTATGTCGTCCTAATTTTGAGACTACCGAGTAAGGTTGTGGGTATGTGCATTGATGGGTGGGTGTGAAGGTGGATGGACGGATTGCGGGAAAACAGGCCTCTGGCAGTAGGTCACTTGAATGAATACGTCCTAGTTGGGAATAGATCAGTGTGCGGAAAATCTGTCCACAGGGTATATTATTCTGGAATTATGCTGTAGTAGGTATATAGATCCAGTGGGTTACAACAGGTCCATAGCGCAATGCGTCTGTTGGTTAAGAGGTCTGTGTTTCAACTGCACGCATCAGTGGGTGATATAACCACGTCTGATAACAGGTTAATGGGGAAAATAGATTCACTGTTAAAAATATGTCCATGGGTATCCGTCCATGTAGGAAACCTGCATCCATGTCGACGGAAAAATTGGTCCATGGAGAGAAAATACATCAATGGGGAAAATTAGTTCATGGGGAAATAAATTAAGCAGAAAAGTAGGCGTTTTTGAAAAAAGTAAGTAATTAAGGAAAATAGGCCCATGGTGGATTGTGCTCCGAGTGGTGAAAATGTCCATTGATAGAAATATTCATGGGGTGAACATACGTCTATAGGGGCATACACGTACTGTAAACATGCATGGAAATATTTACAATAAATGGGACTTAAAATATCCCGCTTTTAACATCCAGTTATCATATTTCATAATTTACCTTCATTTAGTCATTTAGGCATAGAAAGCCAACCGAAACGAAAGGAAAAATCGCTGTTTAACTGTGTTGAGCAACTCATTTCTCCACCTCATTCCTCTAAAATTCACAGGCACCCACAACTCTCTCTCTCTCTCTCTCTCTCTCTCTCTCTCTCTCTCTCTCTCTCTCTCTCCTTTTAACAAATGAATGTTTCGAACTTCTTTACTCTGGGTTCGCTGGTTAAAACTTACAAGAAGTCGTGGAGTGGAACCAAATATACATATTTGTCACTTGCTTGGCTCTATACGAGAAACAAGTTATTAAATAATCAATATGATATATTCGTGTTATCAGTCATCAGAGTTATTCAAAGTAAATATTACTACTGATTTATCCATTAGTACAAGCCCAATGCTGAAGGGATATTATTCTACAAATGCAACGAAGCCAACTTTTATGCCCGTGAATGCGACTCTGCCACATACACGGGTTGGCTGGGCGAGGGTGGCTAAGATTGAACAACCATGGAGACATGACACATCCCTGTTTCAACCGAACTTTCAAAGAGAAAAATTCACTCACTTCACCATCCACAAGCACTGCAGCCATCATACATACTCTTTACAGCATTCAACAACTTCCCATCTACTCCATATATTTTTAATACTTTCCACAATACTTGTCTATCCACCCCGTCATATGCTTTTTCCAAATCCATGAAAGCCGCATACAGCTTCTTTCCCTTCTCTAGAAACTTTTCCACTAAAGATCTAAGAATGAATATCTGATCTACGCAACCTCTTCCCTTCCTAAAGACTCCCTGTTCTTCTCCAACTAATTCCTCTGTTCTTTCTCTAACTCTGTCAATAAGTATCCTACCATACACTTTTCCTATGACTACCACACACTTCTTTTTCCCTTTTTACTTTGTACAAGGGAATAATTATACCTGACATCTAATCCTCCGGGACTCTACCTTCCTCCCAGGCCAATCTGCACATTTTCCACATCCATTCTACTACTATCTCTCCCCCATACTTCAGCATTTCACAACACACTCCATCAATTCCTGGGGCTTTCCCCAATTTAACTTTCTTCATTGCTTCCACAACTTCTATACTACTTTCTTCCTGTATTTTCACCTCCCTACTCCTCCCAGCCATTCCCCAGCCACTTACACTCGCATTACTTCAATCCACTATGTTCAACAATTCCTTAAAGTGTTCTCTCCATCTGCTCACTTTTTCTCCCTTCTCCACTAGTAATCTACCATTTTTATCTTTCACTCCCCTGCTCACTTCATTTCCACCCTGTCTTACTCTTTTCACCTCTTTCCAAAACACTCCACTTTACACTCAAATTCCTTCCAAATTCCTCATCCACTCTCTTCTTACTGTTACTAATCTTTTCACCTCTCTCCTTCTTTCTGCATATAACTCTTCCGCCTCTCAACTTCTTCCACGCCCCTATTTCTCATCCATTCATTGTATGCTTTCTTCTTTTGTGCCACAGCCTGTCTCACCTCTTCATTCCACCATGCTGTTCCTTGCACCCCCCTCCGTCTTCTCTTCATCCCACACACCGCATCACATGCTGCACATATTTCTTCTGTGAATATCCTGTACACACCTTCCACGTCCCCTATCTGCTCCATTTCATATTTGCCCAATCGTTCCTCCACTTCTCTCTTATACTCTGCCCTTTTCTCATCCTCTTGTAACCTTTCCACTCTCCTTACACATACTCCTTCCCGTCCCTCCCATTTCTTCATCCTAATTGGACCTGATTCTGGGCACCACCAAGTAGTGGTTAGAAACTCCACTCCCTCAACCTCTATAAGCTCTTGCATCCATTACACATTTTCGCATCCTTTCATCCACACACATAATCATTGCCTTCCTTTCATTCAGTTCACCACCCACTCTTCTCATCACTCGCCATGTATACCTGTGGATCACCTTGTGCCTGAAGAGGGTACTGGCTATCACCAACCCCCTCCCAGCACAAATGTCCACAAAGCACTGCCATTCTCATCTATCTCAGCAGGCACATCCCACTCACCAACTATTCCATCCACCTTCACATTCCCTACTTTACCATTCATATCACCGATCAAAAACATTCTCTCATTCCTTCCAAACTTTTCCATGCACACCCACATCTGTCCAGAATTCTTCTCTCACTCTGCTTGCACTATTTTGCGTTGGCGCATACACACACAATCGCCCACATTTGTATTCCAACTTTCAGTCACCCACACAATCCTTGACCCAACTGATCCATACTCTCATGCTCTTCTTCCATCCTCTCCTCACACCTATACATACTCCATACTCCCATTCTCTCACACTCTCACCTCTCCATTTCGTTTCAGTTTTTCCGCATACATCCACTTTCGCACCCTCAAGCACCTGGACAATCTCTCTTTCACCTAATCATTCACTCCCCTTACATTCCAAGTTCCGATAACCAAGTCCTTTGTCCGGTCCTTGGTTGTCATCTTTTGGTCAGTCCTTGTCCGAGGCTTTTTGTTTGTCTTTTTAGTTAATTGTTTTCCGGGGAGGGGCACTAACCCTCCGCCAACCCTTTTAGTCGCCTTTTACGACAAGCAGGGATACTGGGGGAGTATTCTTGAAAAACCTCCCTATCCCCAGGGTTTTTTTTTTTTTTTTTTTTTTTGTCAGTCAATACACCCTCAATTTTCTTTATATGTTGAGTTTTTTCCCAAGAAAATACTGATTACTGTCATGTGATTTTTTTTCTTTAAAGTGATCAAGATGCCTTATCGTTTCTGTCAATATTTTTCGTTTTCTTGACTTCAAATAAAATATATTCTGCTGAAATTCCTCAAGTGCAAGCTGTTTACGCAAGGAACTTAAACATAATATGATATTTCTTTAGCATTTGGCACTTTTCTTTATCGTTGACGTGATAGTTACGATGAATTGGAAAAAAGAAGTCATTTAATAGATCGTATTGCGTATAAAAAAAAAAAAAACTGGATGATGGTTGTTACAGTTCATTTAAGAATGTGTTAATTTTTTTTTATAACCCGTCTCCTGCCCGGAGGGTCTCCGAAATAGTCATTGCTTTCAGTTGGGAATTATTTTTGTCTAATAACTTTGCGAGAGCGCTTCTCGTGTGATTGTGCCTAAAATTACAAAGATGATTGGCTATGGCTCTCGGATTTAAAAAAAAAATAAAAAAAATAAGTTTTTCAGCCATATCTCCTTTCAAATCAGTCATACCGAAATTAAATCGAAACCTGTGTTTCTTTAAAAACTGCATTATATAATATGACATTACATCAGCGGGGTCACCCTCCAGGCAGCAGTAGAGGTGTCAGTGGCCGGTGGGTCTGACCAAAAATTTCAAGTGGGAAAAATTGTCAGATTACACATGAAATTCTACCAGATTTCTGACCAGATTTCCCGTTTTTGTATGTCAGAATCAAAAGGACGGCCTTGGCACCGCTTCTTGGTTTGTATGTGTCATGTACGAGAGATATATAGACGACGAACAAAGTAATAATTGTTTTCAATTTCCAATCTAATAATTGTTTTCAGTTTCCAATCAGTTTTTACATTCTCAAATTAATTTTCATTTGACAATACCTCGTCATTACTACTTTTGTAATTTATAACTGTTCGGAGTGATTTCAAATACGAAAATATGAATCATGGTCTAACAAGACCATTCATACTCTGCTTTATTTTTTTATTTTTTTGTCCAGAAGCTCGTCGATTTTAAAGCTTTTTTTTATGTAGATAAAATTAAAGTATTCTCGGCGACCCAAGAATGTAACAATTTTTTTTTTTGTGCCGAATACCATGTCTTTTTACATATGAATCGATTTTTTTTTTTTTTTAAGGTTACTTCATTTCTTTTTGTCGCTGGAAGTGTTTTTTTTATTTTTTTTTTATTTAACATTCTTTAGGGGCTCAAATGCTTTCTGAATTTCGGAAACAATTGTGTATGTCTGCAAAGATAAGGATGTTGAATATTTATCGTTTTCGCCAAAACATAAGAGGATTATACAGTAGCTTCTGTCAACCTGTTTCGCATTTCTCCTAAAGAGCATGCATTCTTTAGTAAATGGTTACACTTGGCACTAATTTCTATCCTCAAGTGACTGGTACCGCGAAGAAAAAAATCACACGTTTAAACAATTTCTTGACATTGATTCACATTTCTTTGTTGGCGGACGTATAAAAAGTCGGATTTTTTAACATGTAAAATTTTTCTGAAATTTCTCTAGTATTTTCTGTTATTATTTATAGATTTAGAGCTCACTTCATGAAGCATATTTATCATTTTAACTGTAAGATATGATTTTTTGCATCTGTTCAGAAGTCTGAGGTTTTATTATTCTAAAAACAGTCAAAACGATTTTTTTTTTTTTTAATGCGAGGAAGAAGGAACCAAAGGCCATGAGCCTTCAATAACAATTCCCTCCAAGAGAAAAAAAAAAATACGAGAGCCAAGTTCAAGATCCATTCATTTCGAGATGCCTGGACACACTGCGTTTGAAAGACTGGAGATCATAGGCTGCAGGAAATATAGACAGGAGATAGTTCTAGAGTTGACCTGTTGCATAAATGAAGGATTTGGGAGTAACGTCTGACTCTTGCATTAGAGAGTTGGACAGAAAAGGGATGAGAGTTTGCTGCTAGACGGGTGCTACGCGCCCGTCGTAGAGGTGGAGGAATGCATGCAGACAGTTCAGAGGAGCAGTGACCATTAGAGATAGAAAAGAGATAAAGATTCAACAGTGCGGCGAAGAGACAGGTTGAAGGAAGTCAGTAAGAGAGTTAATGAGACGAAAAGCCTTTTTCTCCACCCTATTGAGAAGAGCGGTATGGGGGAGCCTCCCCACACATGAGAGTTGTGCTCCACACACGGGAGGAAAAAACCCTGCAGAGTCAACAATTGTGCAAGGGTAAAGAAAGAGCGGAGTCGGCTTAGCACACCCAATCTCTTGGAAGCAGATTTTACAAGAGATGCAATATGATCTTTCTAAGATAAGTCCCGAGTATATGAAACCCCAATCATGTTCAAGGATGATGCAGGATTAAGCTGAATATTATTAAACAGCGGGTATACCTGTGGATGATTTTGTCGGGTTGATAGGTATAAGAACTGAGTCTTAGATGCATTAAAAAAACAAGATTATTTTTACCCCAGTCAGAGATACGAGTCAAGTCAGATATTAGGTGTACCATAGCCTCATCCCTTGTTTGTTGAAGTAACTGCTGAGATGGACGTTGCGGGGACCGAATTGAAAGGTGAAGGTTGGAGTCATCAGCGTATGAGTGGAAAGGGTTAGATGTCCAGACAAAGACAAAAGTCGTGTCGCGGTTTTGTCCGAAGATTAAGTGCAGCACTTGAAATATTATGAAATCTCTACCAGTTACACATTCGTGGTTGGCTAGCCTGACTTCCTCAAGCTTCATATCTGCTGCCGATGGGTTGACTGTACGAATAAACCCATGAAGTTCCGAAGCCTTAACATCGACTCGCAAGAATTGCTGAGTCCGAGCTTCGTATGAGCGACGAAATGCCAGCGGTTAGGCGATGATCACCTGACATTTCAGCCTACATCTTAATAAAAAACGTCAAGCAGACCTGCTATACGTATAGAGAGGTCAAGCAACTTGCATCCAACTAATAGGAATATGAGAGGTGGCATGATGTTCCTTTATTTACGGGAAGCGAAGCCTGAAAAGAAAGCTCAAACATTTGGTTTAGGCATTACCATAGAAAGATGGATTAGGATTTCAGAAAACACAACGGAGAACCGTCATCGTTCAGGTCGTTCTCGTCTTACCAGACCACTATAGGACCAGCAAATAATCACAACGAAGGAAACAGCACCAGCAAGCAGTGTCTACGCCTTAAAAAAAACGAAGTACATCTAGGATGAAGCACACGGACAGTTGTGCGTAGACTTCGGTCGTCTGGTTTGTGTCTTCGAACTTGTCTGTGGGATTCAGTTTGCCTGCCACTCTAAAAGAAAAAAAAATCAATTATCAATTATCTGTTGTTATACAACTCCTAAATAATGCCCCAGGTCATAATTATCAACTTAATTAGCAAATTTACCGTAAGTAAAGATGGAAAACTGACTTTCGAAGACTATTTAGCTAATTGAATTGTAACGTTGCGAATGTGGTCATAAAAATAAAAGATGAGAAACGCTTAACAAATACGGAATTAAAACAGCAGCGAGAGTTACAAAAAAATTATATGCTGTCATCTGCAGACCGGTCACCTGGAGCAAATGGTAACTCAAGTCAGTGCTACCAACCCAACGTTCGATACAAAGCAGACCGCTCCAAAACAATAGTCTTTGAGCAGATATTTTCACCAAATTTCACGACACGACTTTTGTCTTTGTACAGATTAGGTCATTGATGATTAAAAGGAAGAGAGTTGGTGACAGGACAGAGCCCTGAGGAACACCACTGTTGATAGATCTAGGAGAAGAACGATGGCCGTCTACAACAGCGGCTATAGAACGACCAGAAAAGAAGCTATAGATGAAGGCACAGATAGGAGGATAGAAACCGTAAGAGCGCAGCTTGGAAATTAAAGAATTATGCCAGACTCCATCGAAACCCTTTGAGATGTCAAGTGCAATGGCAAAGCTTTCGCCAAAGTCCCGAAAGGAAGATGACCAGGAGTCTGAAAGGTAGGTGAGAAGATCGCCAGTGGAACGTCCCTGACGGAACCCGTACTGACGATCAGAAAGAAGGTTGTGATAGGAAAGATGCCTTAAAATTTTTCTATTCAGAATTGACTCGAAAACTTTTGAAATAAAGGACATTAAAGCAATTGGACGAAAGTTATAAGGTTAAGAGTGGTCATCCTTCTTTGGGACCGGCTGGATGAGAGCAAACTTCCAGCAAGAAAGAAAGGTACAAGTTGACAAAGGCGAAAGAGTTTGCCTAGGCAGGGTGTAAGCACAGAAGCACAGTTCTTGAGTTGCCACGTCAGGCTCTTTTTCATCTTTAAGTTTACCGGTAAGTCAATAAAGTCATTTAAGTGCCTCTGCTTGCCAATACAAAACTGAAAGAGCCCAAAGCCGACTTTCTTAACAATTCATGACAATGCTATTGTTCTCTTATTTTTTTTTTTTGGGGGGGGGGCAGGAGGGTGGGGATCAGTCACTAAAATCTTTAAACTCGGAGAGAGTATTGTTAGTTTAATATTTTAATATTAGAATGATATTTTTTTCTATTTTATTTTGATGGATTAATCTGAATTCTTTTTCATCCAATTATCGAAACTCTCTGACTTTACTCACTGGTATATGTCGTATGGTGTAATATGACCCGGTGTAATACACACACACAAAAAAAAATTCAGTTCAATTTAGTAGCTAATCATCCTTCATGATATAGTAAGGCAGATTTTAAAAAACTAACTTTTTTCAAAACGTTTATGGAAAATATTTTAATGTTTTATTACCAGCCAAATTGAATATATTTTTGACATATGAATCTAATGTGGCAGGCTAGAACGCTCACCATCCACTAGAGGTAGTGTTTGTTGTGGGTGCCTGCCTTCTTCCTTCGTTTCCATTCTCCCTCTTCTGTCTTTCCATCATTCATTCACCACTTCTTGTCCTACTGGTGACTCTACACTGACAAGACAAATGATTTTCTCTACACCAGGAAACCATTTATAACAAATAATGGCACCTATTAGTTTAATAGGTAATTAAGGATCTCTAGACGGATTGAGCCGGTGCATGTTCATACCCAACGGATGGTTGGAGTCTATTGCTCATGTAATGCCACTCGGGGATGAGTGAGGCTGGTCACTTTATCTTAAATTTCAGGTCCAACTTGCCTAGGCTCGTGCTCCTATGCTCCTCATTCTGCAACACTATTCAAAATTTTCACGACGGATGTAAAAAAAAAAATCCCACATTTTGTCTTACAAAGTGTTTGCCTTAAAGAAATAGGTGATTTTTCGTACCAATTTCAAACATATATAAAGTTTTATATGAATCGGTTTCTCCTGAGAATAATAATTTTAGCTTCAGGTCAGTAGAATGGACCTGAGTTATATTTATAGTGGTTCCTCTCACTCGTACAATGTTATAATTTGTCACTTTTTAGAATATTTGAAGTGAGCTCTGAATGAAAAAAAAAAAAATCTTACATAGTAAACTAATAATAAAAAACTTCCAAGGAATTTAAAATCATTCAAATCAATGCTCCTAGTCTCCAGTTCTTTCATGTCACGTACTATTGATTTTGCAGCAGAGTTCTGAATAATGTTTCATATGTTATTATTGAAGTGATGATTTTGCTTTGACAAAAAAATTTTTGCATCTCATTTTTTCAAGTCAATCATTAGGGTTTCCATTGACTAATACAAATATTTCTTATAATCTAGCACCTCTTTTTTTTTTTTTTTTTTTATTCGTGATGATGCTTTGAAACATATATAGATAAAAATGAATCCCTTCTAAGTCAAGGGTCGAATATTTTCCCACGACGCCCTCGTCAAACGACACATTTTGCAATTTCCACATCTAAAGCAAGCATTTCATGTCGTTATCGATTATGTTACATATCTACTTTGTTTTTTTGTTTTTTCCTTAAAGCTTATAGCAATGTTTTCTCCCAAAATTTAGATTAAATTAATTTTTCCCTACAAAGAACGCGTTTTTTAACAAATTCTCTTTGAGAGTGTACTTAGAATCGTAATGCATTCCTTTTTTCAACAATGTTTTATGTCTGGGGTGACTGCTATGTTGAAGAGGAAAGTTTTTTTTAAAGATAAATTGGGTGCTAAGGAAAAAATAAATAAAATAATAGCCGATTTCTATAACTGTTCATATTAGTACTCCAACAACCCAAAGTTTTTCGACTGTCATGCAAGAGAAAGCAGGCTTGAATAACCAAATTCTAACTGCAACTGTACAGTTGCGAGCAAATGACTCGAGGCCACCTTGTCCACCAACATGTTTGGTGTTTTATCTGGTAACAACGGTAGCTATGAACTTGACCGAGATCCAGTCGGCTGTTCTGTTGAAATAAACCCAGTGATAATTTGTCAATGTGCAGTTCTAACTGGTCTCCAATCAATATCATGCAAGTAAACGTATTATACTGATAATGATTAACGTGTCATACACATGGTAGATATATTTATAACCATGGTATTGCAACATAGTCTTCCAGTTAGTGGTTCATTCATTCATGTGAAACACACGGGTATCGGTAGTGATTTATTTTGTTCGAGCATCATCATGAACCAAACGACCCTTACCAGTTTTCACGAGATATGCCGTAGGGTTATCGTTTCCCCGCAACCTCTCATTATTATCACAAAAATACCGTCATGCCAGTCATCCTTCACCGTGAACCTCACTTTCGTCGACCTCTGAATCCGAAGCAAGTGGGAAAGTTAAAGGTTCACACCATAGTATGCGGAACAGGGGGAGGGGGATGTGGGAGTTATAAGGAAGATGGTGGGTGAGGCAGGGAGGGACGAGGTGGGACGTCTGATGGAAGGGGGGGGCGGGTGGCATTGCTTACCTCTTTGCCAATATATATATATATATATATATATATATATATATATAGAGAGAGAGAGAGAGAGAGAGAGAGAGAGAGAGAGAGAGAGAGAGAGAGATAGATAGATAGCTGTATTTCCAATAATTGATACAGGATAGCCAACCTTACCGCCATGAAAGTAGATCTCCCACCTCGACCCCACCTTTCCACACCCATTGTCCTCCTCTCTCCCAGACCCTTCAACTCCTCCTCCCCATCCTTCCTCACCCATCGTTCTCTTCACGCCCACATCCTCCTCCTTCTCCCACCCCTTCCTCACCCACCACCCTCCTCAGTCCCACCTCCTGCTTCCCCTTCTATAGCAATAACTGGTATGCACCTTTAACTCTCCCAGTTGCATCAGATTCGCTGATAACAGGTTTATGTGTCTCAGGTTGACGAGGCGGGGAGAAGGGCATCACGAATTATTTGTGATCATGCTAGGTTGCGGGGAAGCTGATAATCCTACGGCATGTCTCTTGAAAACTGGTAAAGGTTGTTTGGTTCACGACGATAGACGAACTAAGTAAATCTACCGATACCCGTGTGTCTCACATGAATGAACCCACCACTATTTGGACGCCTAAGTTGTAATACTATGGTTATAAATATATCTACCATGTGCATGACAAATTAATCATTATCAGTATAATACATTTACTTGCATGATATATTGACTGGGGACCAGTTAGAACAGCACATTGACAAATTATCAACGGGTTTATTTCAACAGAACAGCCGAATGAATCTCGGTCAAGTTCATACCCACCACTGTTACCAGAAAAAACACCAACATGTTGATGGACTAGGTGGCCTCGAGTCATCTGCTCGCAACTGTACATCCGACTGTTAAAACGTCCCCAAAGAGATTCATGCCAAATCTCACTGTAATATTATCCAAGGAAATATTCCTAATCGCTTAACATGATCCATGATAACGTGAAAAAAAAATCCTTATTTTTATTAAATCAGAAAAACAGCATAGATAAGAAAGCAATCACAAGATCGTAATGAGAGATCTAGGAGTTATGGTTAGTCAAGAGTTTACATTCAACAATATATTAATGCAAAAAATAAAGCGTACACTGTCCAAGAATTTTTTTTTTTCGAAGCTTAGCCAATAGGACGTAAAGTAATACTGCAGCATTATTCTGCATTAGTAAGGCTACATTCAGATTATCCTGCAATATATTGGTGTCCTGATATAGAAGGAACATAAAAATGATACACGATGTTCGGAACCTTTCATATTCAGACTAAAAAGATTAAATCTGGACTTACTGGAGAGCCATAGAGCAAGGAGTTTAAGTGCATGAAAGGAATCAATGAGATATTAGCAAGATAGAGTGAGCATGCAGGAGAGAACTAGAAGTAATGGCTTGAAAGTAGACAAATTCCGTTTTAGTCAAGAAATGGGTTGAAATTGGTTTGGAAATAGAGGTAGACGAATGGAACAATCTTCTTAGCAATGAAGTTTTTGCCACCTCCAATGAGACTGTCAAGCATGGGCTAGATAAGGATGCGATACAAACAGGTGGGTATTAAAAAAATAACCAGTATTATTTCATTTTTATTCCTTTTCAGGTTTCACTGACATAGTCTCTTTCTCCTTTCATCAATCAATCAATCAATCATTTTCTGTGGCACCCCACGGGATGCATAGGGCCTCAATGAACTCTCTCCACCAATATTTGTCTCTTGCCATCTCCTTCAGGTCCCACCAACACTCCTCTCCTGCTTCTTTTTTCATTGTCCTCAACCAGGTTTCCCTCGGCCTACCTCTACCTCTTCTTCCTCTAGCAGTCCACTCTGGCACATCCTTTATTAAACTGCCTTCTTTTCTGTATATGTGCCCCAGCCACTTCCAGCGAGACAGTCTCACTTATTCATTAACTGGTTCCACTCTCGTAATATCCCTTACTGTTTCATTTGTAACTCTGTCTTGCCACTTTACCCCAAGAATCCTTCTCAGTATTTTATTCTCAAATCCTAATACTTTCTGATCTATTGCAATTGTACTGTACCATGACTCATGCCCATAAATTAAAATTGGTCTAACCATGGACTTGTAAATTTTCACCTTAGTATGTACCGAAAGTATATTATTATTCCAAACAGATTTCAACATTCCAACAGCTCGCCAAGCCTGTCTAATCCTCTCCTCAATTTCATTGTTTAATGATCCATTAGATGATACAATCGTTCCCAGATATTTAAAGTTTTCTACATTCTTCACCACATTATTCCCAATTACACAATCGATTTGGTTCTCCACGTTCATATTAATAATTTCAGTCTTTCCACAATTTATTACCAATCCCACTTTTTCTCCTTCCTCCACCAGACAATCGAGCACCCTCTGCATCTCGTAAATACTTCCTTTCATACTTTCCTATAAAATTTCCACACCAGTTTTTCTATAACACGTGTTTCTCTTTTTTTTTCTACTTTTTCCTGCCGGCTTCGGATGGAGGGTTTGGAGGGCTGGAGAAAGATTTCTTCTTTCCTATCCTTATCCCATTCAAGTAATTGATAGCAGGCTGTGAAGCCTATGCCTAGAATCGGACACATAAAAAAAAAAAAAAAAAAAAATCATTTAGTCATCTCGGAGCTGGCCATCATGGGCCAACCGGGCTTCTCTATTTATCCTCTTTTCATGTTTTCTTATTTTAAAGCCCTTGTGGATGGAAGGCTTTTTTCATGCAATTCACACAAATGCCACCTCATTTCATGTTTATTTTTTTTTTATACAGTTCCTTATAGCAGAAAGTTCTATAAAAAGTCAGATTTTTCATTCTTTCAAATATATCAGAATTTTATCAGTAATTAGCTCTTTTTCCCCCCAAATTTGTAGCTCATTTGAAGAAGTTGCATGTGTATTGATTTCGCAGTATTATTTTGTTACTCAAAATGGTTAATTACTCAAAATGGTTAATTTCAATCGTAACGAGATCCCATGTGACAAAAAAAAAAAAAGTTTGAGCCCCTGCTTCCTAATATATAAATGAAAAGATTCCAACGGGGACATTCATAACCGTTTTTGACAATGCTCCGCAATGTATCTTTAATTTTTGTTTGTCTTCATTTTCTTTTAATATGTTATCGCCGATCGGAGTGATTTTTTTTACTAAGAATATGTGACTTATAGTCCTACACGAATCTTTACACTGCGCAAATTTGCTGTTTTTGAATTTAGTCAGGAGGCTCAACATGCCCTTTTATAGTTCTAGTTATACAGATAAACAAAATCATTTCTAAATCTAAATTTCTTGTTTCGATGACGACTCATCAATTGAAACACTTTGCTAAAAAACATGAAGTTCTAGCTTTCTTTACATGTGAATCGTTTGCTTCCTGTATGTTATTCATACTATTTTCTCATCCTCATAAATGTTTTTTGAATTTTAGCAAGAGTGAGGTGTGTTTCCGATCCAATTTGGAAATCATTATGGGAAGTTGCTGATCTTGGGCGTTTACGCCGCAAAACATGCGATAGTTTAACATCAGTCCATGACAGTAGTTTTGAGTTTTTCCTAAATCGGATGCTTTGTTTCGTGAGTACACAAATGGATCAACACTTTTTCCTTGATATGAGTGATATGAGTGATAAAAGAAAATCAAATCATAGACAATCATTAAAATTTAAAAATATCAAGACGATATATAGAAGAGCTAAATTAAGTGCTCTTGGAACTTATATTTTTATTTTGCAATTCACGCATGATAAATCTACGTACAGTCATAAGAAAAATTATCGTTACCCCCATTCATGCTCGATGCAAAACGAATGTTAGCTGGGCCATGTGGGCGGGTCCTTGCTGTTCGCCCCTTCCTCATCTAGTGTTACCATATCACAGTCCCGTAACAAGAGTTCGAATAATGAGCAAGAATGAGCCATATGGCAGGGAAATATATAGGACGTTTTTGCGTTACCCTGAGCGTCCCGCCGAGGATTAATTATGAAACTCGCCATGTTTATTAATTTCCTTGTATTCAACACCTATTATCTATAAAATACAACAAATAAAGTATTTTGAAGGGGATTTAATCTATTGGCATTGACTTTTTTGCACGAGTTCATTTGATTGCTATATGGGTAGTTAAATGCTTCAGATGGATGCTTCAGAGTTAATATGGATGGGGGGTGGTATATCCATGTTATGCCTTATGGAGACGTCACAGAGTGCGCGAGGGGCTATAATCGCTCTGCATTTGTTATATGTAGAAAGAAATACGTCATTATTATACTGAAATTTTCTAACTTGGCTTGTATCTGACATGGGTGCACATACTCATTGCCCGTCTGCCCATGTGTTGCCGACAACATCATTCTCTTATATTTTTATTTAATGCATTCGGTGTCAGACAATCAAACGTATTGTCTTTATGCACAGAGACAAAGCGATCTGATTAGCTTTTATTACCACTAGCACAAATTGTAATATCTGTGTCTCACATAGCCGACATTGACGGGTTTGCGGTACAAACTTTCCTGTCCCGTCATTCCACAACACTTCGTCGTTGTGTCAGTGAAAGGTAACGATAGTTTTTCTTATGACTACATGGAATATGTTATAAATGGGTACTAGTTTCATAAAAGTATAAAGTTTTTACTTTCTCGTATTTCTTAATTTCAATATGACAGCAAAAACCTCCTCAATTATCTTTCATACTAGTTATCATCTAAGGAGTGGGATATTGTATAACAAAAATCTTCATAAAATGCAAATATTCCTTGTTCTAATTAATTGGGACAGTCATGATGCAATTTCAAAGCTCTTGTAACTAACACTATATCTCTAACTTCTTTTGATGACCCCATTACTTGAAAATTATTGTACCTAATATGCAGTTTTTATTATGATTCCGGGTTAATAGTTTTCAATGATTTTTATATCCGATTCATTTTATGAGATAAATTTCATAAGGGTAATTAAATTTTAAATTACACACACACACACACACACACACACACACACACACACACACACACACACACACATACACAAAAACACACACACACATAAATACATGCACATACACTACTCAAAACAATTAAGGGAACAAAATTTTGATTTGTGATATTTCCGAATCTATGCTTTGTTTGGGTTCAGAAATAGTGTTGTGAGCTGAGCAATGATTGAGGAACCGAATACACCTGAGTTGAGTTGTCCTTTCTGAGTATGTCAATAAAAATGAGGGGTGTCACCCTACCCCTATACAAAGAGTGAAAATTTCATTTTTAATTGCGTAGAATTGGTCAAAATCAGCATCAACATGAGTTGTTTCTGGCTTTGGGCGATTTTGTCGTTTCCCTGTCATCACTGAGTGTGTGCGGCGGTACTTGTCCATAGTTGAGGCGGCTTGAGCATTACAGATGCTCGGCGAAGGACACACCCAAAGAAGGGTTGCACAAGGCCTTGGAGTGTCTCCTAGCGTCATCAACCGCCTCTGGAGACGATACCAAGATGACGGGCTGTACACCAGAAGACCTGGGAAAGGTCGCAGACGCATGACATTGGCAAGACAAGATCGCTACCTGCGAGTGCTGGCCACCCGGAATCGACAGAATACTGCCCGTGCTCTGCAAAACGACGTCCAACGGGCGACTGGGGTCCGTGTCTCAAACCAGACTGTGCGCAACCGGCTTCACGAGGACGGCCTTCGGGCTAGACGACCTGTTGTGGCCCCAGTTTTGACCCCAGCTCACCGAAAAGCACGTCTGGAGTTCGCCCGAGATCACGTACAGTGGCAGTTACGCCACTGGACCCCGGTACTGTTCTCAGATGAAAGCAGATTCTGTGTTTTGATCAACGACCGCCGTATCAGAGTGTGGAGACATGCTGGAGAGCGGTACGCACCGTGCAACATCGTGGAACATGACCGGTATGGTGGTGGTTCCGTAATGGTCTGGGGGAGCATATGCATTGAGGAACGCACAGACCTCGTTGTGCTGAATGGCGGTACCCTGACAGCTGCACAATGTGGAACAGATAATGGATACTGTGGCAAGGCCTTTTGCTGGAGGTGTGGGAGAGGAGTTCCTTTTGATGCAGGACAATGCTCGCCCTGACACTGCATGAACTTCCTCCAGGAGCAAGGGATCGCCATAATGGAATGGCCAGCACGCTCACCAGACCTCAATCCCATCGAGCATGTCTGGGACATGCTGGCACGGAGGGTACATGCTAGCCAACCTCGGCCTGTTAGCGTTCCAGCACTTACCGAGGCTTTGGTGACAGAATGGGGGAACATCACCCAGGACGCCATACGACGCGTGATTCGGAGCATGACTCGTCGTTGTCGGGAGTGCATCCAGGCAAGAGGAGGTTACACTCATTAGAGACTTCAGAACCAGTTTTTAAGACATACCGTGGCTGAGCCTATCTCTTGTTCATTTCTGTTTTGACTCGCTTGTTCCAACAATAAAGTTCTCGTTTTGATTCCTTGCTGAACATTGCCTTTCATTGCTACCATATCGGGGAATACCCATAAGAAATTCTGAACCTAAACAAAGCATAGATTCTGAAATATCACAAATCAAAATCTTGTTCCCTTAATTGTTTTGAGTAGTATATATATATATATATATATATATATATATATATATATATATATATATATATGTGTGTGTGTGTGTGTGTGTGTGTGTGTGTGTGCGTGTGTGTGTGTGTGTGTGGAGGTACTGAGTCAAATGAAAATTAATTCGTGTAAAAACTATTGCAATGCTTAGATTTGTAGTCGAAAATATTTATTACATTGTTCAAAATCTGCAGACCTCGTGCATGAGAGATACAAACCGTATAGCCATGAAACACTAATATAAAAATAAAAGATATCTGGTCAGAGATGTCACCTCTGATTGGAGAAATTCAGGTGGAATTTTACGATTTTGCCCTTAAGAAATTTTAGGTCGGTCCCACAAGGCATTGACACCCTCAACCGCTGAGCGTGGTCTGACCCCGCATATGTAATGATGCATATTATATAATGAAAACTTGAATTATACACCGATACTTTTCGGTTTCATGTCAGTAAAACGAAACAATTGATTTTGGGCAAAAAACTTTTTTTTTTTTTTTTTTTCGCCCAAAAAGATTAAAGCCAGTCATCCTTGTATTTTAGCCAAAATCACACCAGTAGCTGTCTAGTCAAGTTCTTAGACAAACGTGAAAACAATGCCCATTTTCGAGCACCTCCGGGGCGACGATGGGGAAAAAAAAAAACAATGCATTTTTAAAAATAATTGTTCCATCATCATGTTTATTTTTTTTTCACCTGGAATCGGGTTTATTAAATGACATTTTCCTCTATTTCATCGTAACTTTCAGTTCAATTATAACGAATAGTGCTATTGCATACTTCGTACGGTAGAAAGGACATGGTTTATGAGTATTATAAACAATTATACTGGACAGACTGGGTGGTAACCATATAACCAACCCATACGTGCTCCCTACGTGTCAACAAGTGGGTTGGTGGAGGGTTAGTGTCCCTCCCCGTAAAACCAATACCTCAAAGTCAAGTGGCCACCCCATATGGGATTATGGCGTCTGGCAATAGATAGATATTGTAAAGATGATAAAACCCCACTTTTTGGTGGACTAATACGTTTAATATTCAACTTCCAAAAATGAAATGAGAAACTTAGTTGTTTAAAGAATTCAGAAAATATTTATGAGGCTGAAAAAAATGCGGCTTGGCAAAATACCTATAGGGTGAAACGTGGGAAGGTACCGATTGCACGAAACTAAAGCTGGCATTTGAGGTCTTCAAGCACAATTTGTATCAATCCAGTTTTGCGACCCGCTAGCCAAACTGACTCACGGTGAGCAAGATTTCGCTTGCGAGGCGAAATGGATAACAATTCTCTCTCACAGCTTTTTGGTGGGATTAGAACTCAAATGAGCCTATATTAATTTTGTAATTGGTGAGAAAATATTCTGTTATTCACAGAAGGAAACTTTAACTAAAAATTGTTACGTAAATACAACTTAAATCATGTGGTTTTTATTCACTTTTATTTTTTTCTTGTAACATGAAATAAATATTCGGACACTCGGGTGACCAGCCACGGAGGCTGTCTGTTTTGTCTCCAAACAACAAGTAGAAATCAGATTTCGATATGGATCCTGCGGCAAAGAAAACTCTAGAAGGCTGCTTTGTGGCTCTGGAGTTGCTTAAGTACGTGAGGCGGTTACAGAAATTGAGGAAAAGGGAGTGCGTACTCCGTGGTGGTTTGTTTACAAATGACCACGAGGCGCCAAGGCAGACGACGCTGTTAGCCGTTTCGGCTCGCAAAAACACACGAATGTGATGGACACTCGACTCTGCTAGCCTTTTTGGCTCGCATGTTATCCACTTTTGGTCTAGTGTGACGCCAATTTAACTCACACCCCAGAGCGATCAGTGGGCGGTACACTCCAGAGGTAAGTAAAGGCGATCTCAGTAATTAGATATAGACACCTACTATATCTCTACTAAGGACAGGGAGGAAAATTAGAACTAGCTAACCTAACCTTTATTACGCTATGTACAAAACTAATGCCGGTGAGGCAGCCCTGAAAACTAGAGGAGAGCCAGAAGAACACGTCCGTACTCCCCACGACCATGCATCAAGAGTCCCCCAGCGGTTTGGTGCTGCCGCTGCTCCCCGCCTTTTATACTTGACCATCACAGTACCAGGAATCGGCTAAAACTTTAATTGATTACCTTGTAATATTATTGTCTCTTCTAAGATCTCCAAAGAATACGAAGAATACGTTTGCTCTCGACATACATAGAGAAATGACTTACGATGTTTAAAATTTTTGTAATAGGCGTACAGGAATTTTAATCATAAGGAAGCCAAAATAAATAGGAATCCGACCAATTTTTTCCATGCCGGTCTATGTGTATACATGACTGAAAACACGATGCAAATAACATAAATTTCGCTCTTCACAAATGACTGTTATCAACAATCATATCTCAGACAACTCCCAATCCACTACTACATAGTTCAAAAGGGGAACACTATTACCATCAACATGTAAATCTCTGGATGAGAGCTAAGTCTATTAATACCAAGTCGGTTCACTTTTCCTCAGTGCGCAGGGAGGCGAGGCTTGTGTGTGACTCAGTCGGATTAAGTAACAGAAAATGTATAAAAGGGCAGACTCAAATTAAACATTTATAATAAGGGAAAACGAAGCAGGGGAAGAAGTGTGGATTCGTTTAACCATATAACATTGCAGTAGGTTCCCTCACACCCCTACGCCTTCCTTCACACATTTCAGTCCCTTTCCTCACTTCGGACTGAAAAATGTGTCATGATCTGGAGAGTGCAGCATACATTCACCCACCACCACGGTCAGGCGTCAACTGGACTTGGGTTTCTTGTAAGCTGACGTTACTCCGATACTCCGCCCCCTGCGCCAGCTTGGACCCGTTTTAGATGGAAGTAATCCGACTTGGCATTAGTAGACTTAGGATCAGAGAATGAAGGAAAACATTCGCGATTGTTAATCCCCTACTAAAGCTTTCGCGGTTATAACTTTGTTGAAAACGGCTGGTTCATATGTATAAAGTTAATCACATTCGCACCAATACTCGACCTAGTAATACCAATATCAGATTCATGCTCACATTATGAATATCAACTGAGACTAAACTTAAATATAGGACTTAACGGCTGAACATGAATTATACAAACGGTATTACGACAATATCTAAGCTTAAGATTACATTTACAATATTATACTAACTCATACTGTACTAAAAATTCTGGCACTACACGGGTCCTTCCTCCTGAAAAAAATAAATAAATAAATGAACTTAACATCGGAAGTCAACATTGAATTCATTCATCTACATTTCCAAGGGACGTGTGGACGGGACAGACTTTCCAAATTTTGACTATGAACTTCTCTACGAACTGATCTCTTTTACCTTTTGGAACTCTAGAATGAGATAAAGATTTCCCTGACTCTTCCTCCAGTAAGTGGCACCTACACAAGTAAAATCGCGTACCCCAGGGGGTCACTTCTCTGTCACGATAAACTCTCGAAATTCAGTGGAGATGTGCCCCAACCAACTTCCTGCCTGGGTGGCAACATGGTCGTCTGACCTGGGCTGACCCCTACTCTCGCTGCCAGGATCGTCCCAGGGGCGCTTCCCATTCATACAGCCTACTAACTAATCGCATTCACGCTCCCATCCATTCATTCTTATGCTTCCAGCTCTCCACCTAGTAACTGACGAGTGCCTCTCAGGTCCTGAAGTCACTGTTCCACCCTAGACTGTGTTGACTGTAACTTGAGGGGGTCCTAGGTTTCCCTCGAATTAAGGCAACCTAATATTCCCAATGAACTAGGTTGCACCCATAACCCAAACTCGTATGAACTCTAGACACAAGATGAAACTCTTTGAACTCTCAATAGATGAAACTTCTCTTGAACTCTAAACTGTCACAGTCAGTAGTCAGACAGTCCTATCCGCACACATTTCCCTATCCATCTCTTAAATTAATGCTGCAATAACCAGCTTCAAACACTCAACATTCTTCAATAAGTCTCCGGGGAGGGCGTCTCTCACGGGGCGGTAATTGTTCATCCATTGGATCAGGTTCAAAGGCCTCTTCCAGGGGTTCTAAGAGCCACTCTTCTCCTCTGTAATAGGGCTTGTCCTGCAGCTCTTTGTATCCTTTTCCCCGTGAACACATTTTCTACCACGTACACACTTCTGTCCAACACTTCCACTACACGATATGGACCATCTCATTTCACATTAAGTTTTCGACATGTACCGGGTACCATGGTTTCCTTCTTAATCCACACAAGGGTTCCAGCTCCAACCGCTTGATTCTTCCACCTTCGATTAGCCACGTCTCTATACCGACGTGTCATCTTCTGGTGCGTTTCCCGAATGACAGCATGGGGAACAGCCCCCTCGTCTTCCTCATTGTCAACAGAGGGTAAGGGTGCACCGACCAGCCTAGGTGGATGGCGAGAGAAGATGAAGTAGGGTTGCTGTCCCATGGATGTATGAACTGCCTGATTCATGACGATCTGACTTGGCTGGAGCAGCAGGGGCCATTGAAGAGGATGGCCCTGACATAGGGTGGAGAGGACTGACTTCAGGGTCTGATGCATCCACTCGGTGATGCCGTTCCCTTGGGGATGATAGGGGGTTGTGTAGTAGAGGGTGATTTGGTGTCGCTGGCAGAATCGCTGAAAGTCTCTGCTGGTGAACTCACCTCCGTTGTCCAGGACAATACTGTAAGGTGTGCCATAGTCTGCCACATACTGCCTGAGTTTGACTGTGATGTGTGTGGATTGTTTTGTTTTGAGGGGGAAGAACCTAGCGAATCGGCTATAATGGTTCACTACTGTAAGAACATAATGATAACCCAGGACTCCAGCAACCATATCAGTAAGGTCTATTCCAATCCTCTCCAGCGGCTTATTCACTGGAGGCAATTCCTTCCACTGTCGCTGCAGTCCAGTGTCCTGTTTGAATCTCTGGTAAGTTACACATTTTTTTTGCATATTCACACACATCAACCTTAAGATTTTGCCAGTAATATAGTTCTTCAGCCTTTTTGATAGTTTTCTTTTGTCCCAGATGACCAGATAACTCATGCATGTTGAAGGTCCTGTACAACTAAGGCATGAGGGACTATGAGGCTGTAATGAAGACTACCATCTTCATTACAGCCTCAAAACAGGGACATCAGCAAAATTGGCAACAAAACCTCATGTGTTTGAAGATGACAAACAGAAAATAGCAGTCACCCTGCCTTTCCTGGGCAAAGCAGTAGCCAGTATCGCACCCAAGATCGTCCCGGAGCTGACATGGGCAAGTTTCACTCAAACGGTGATTCATGCCATCACGCCATCATTGGGAAAGTTGTGGCACTATCACAACTCGACAGCCTAACCTACAATGGGAATCTAGATGACACTCATCCAGGGCAGGCGACTCGTCACTGCCACATACCCGGAGACTGATGCAGCAACCTGGGAACAACATACATTCAACACACTTCTAAGGGTCCTCCCCAGTGTTATCAAGGAACATTTTACGATACATGGCCCAATGGGAGACCTAGATAAAGACATCCAACTGATACGACGCCTCCTAGCCTCCCGCTCCACCCTAGAGCAGATCAATGTTGTACACAAATTCCACACCCAAAGACCAACACCACACCACAAACCACGAGTGCCCTCAGCCCACACCAACCCCATAGCAACATCCAAACTACCCAAGGTGCATTCCCCAGACAAGCGCCCCAACCCCAAGAAAACACAAACGTGATCTCCATCAACCCGTTGGAATTCTCCACCTGCAGCCACAGATGTCCACTCCACGACATCAAAGAACAACTAAAAGCTGCCTGGCGCAGACCAGCCACCGAGAGATGACAAAGTGTCCTCCCTAGATAACGAGGGCCCCGAGGACAACACCTTACCAAGCCCGGGCACCAACCCCAAGGAAACGGAGCCAGAGGAAGACAAGATCCCATAGCTGCTGGATTTTTAGGCCTGCTCCTGCACCACCCCTTGGTAGTGGGGGCCACCTCTCAGAAATACCTCCCCCCAAGTCTACGACAAGATGAGACTGATGGTAAAAGCGAGGCTACTGTTTGACACGGGAGCAGCCAGGTCCTGCCTCTACAGCCATTTTGACTCCCATCACAAATTGGCTTTTGGCCTGCTTTTCCCTACATCAGTTCATCTCGTGGACGCAGGGGATGGCCCCCTGCCCATACGTGGGGAAACCCGGACCCTACGCACCGACATCCACCAAGTCTCAACCCAACACAAATTCATTATGCATGACTCTACCTGCCGTGCATATGATGGTTACCTGGGACTGGACCTCCTGCAGAAACTATACACGAACATTGATTGTCACAAGCAACAGCTCCAGTTCCAGAACCCCCCGGACCCCTCCCCCCAGCCCCTCCCTCCAGCCCTTCTGCACCTGCAGACTCCCCTCTCCACCCTCTAGCTCCCCCCTCCACACCCCACCTTCCCAGCAACCATCTCCTCCTCCCTAACAATCACCCCCACTCCCCCGAGGATGAGGCTTGGCTACGTCTGAACAGGCCCACTGGTGCCTCTGTCCTGTTCTCCCCCAGCCTACCACCTGGTACCCTCTCGTCCTGTCTCCATCCTCCCACCCCCCCACATCGCAGCAGTCCGAGTAGCAAACACCCCTCTCATGCTACCTAAAGGATTAGTGGTGGAAGAGATGGAAGAAGCCGAGACCTGTGCACCCCCCCATTTCCCCCCTGCCACCCTTCCACCATTACCAGAACACCTCTCACTTTACCAAGCGGACAGCCTCCACCACCTTCTGGACTTCCAAGACCTCTTCGCGCCAGGCCATACCAACAACGGCCACACAACCTACCTGACGCATGAAATACACACCACAGGACAACCCATTCGCCAACCATCACGGCAGAATAACCCCAAACAACGGGCTGAGGAAGACCGGCAAGTCCAGGAAATGCTCAATGCCGATGTTGTACAACCCTCCACCAGCCCTTGGTCCTCCCCCCGTCGTCCTGGTTAAAAAGAAAGACAGCACCATGCGCTTTTGCGTGGATTACTGCCGATTGAACGACGTGACCAGGAAGGATGCCACTCCCCATCCCAGCATAGACAAGTCCCTCGGATCCCCATACGAAGCCTCTTGGTTCTCTACCTTGGACCTCCAATTGGGATACTGGCAAGTCCCCGTACACCCTGAGGACAGGGAGAAACACTATGAGTTCAGTGTCATACCATTTGGACTCTGTAATGCCCCCAGGTTAATGGAGTCTGTCCTGAGCGGCCTTACCTAGGAAATCTGCCTGGTATACCTGGACGACATAATCATTTTCAGCCAGACATGGGCCGACCACCTCCAGCTCCTCAGGATAGTCTTCTTATGCATTCGCCTGGCAGGCCTCAAGCTAAGGCTTTCAAAATGCATTTTGGCTGCATGAACCGTCACCTTCCTGGGGCACATCATTTCTAAGGACGGGATATCACCTGGCCCGAACAAGCTGCGCACCATCGCAGACCTCCCACTACCTCAAGATGTCCACGAAGTCTGCGCCTTCCTAGAACTTACATCCTACTACCGATGCTTTGTAAAGGAGTCTACAGACATCACCAAACCCCTCCATGACCTGACCAAAAAGGGCGAGCCTTTTACCTGGACCGACAAGCAGAGAACCATATTCCACGAACGAACTCGTCACTGCCCCAATCGTCGCCTTCCCCAACTACACCCTACCCTTCCCAAAACCACCCTAGACACCATGACACACCTCCACTCTGACAACGGGATTCACTTGAGCATCAAGAAACTGTTGGAAGTATTCAACGATGTCTATTAGACCCCTAACCCCTCCAATCTGGTCAAACAAGTCACCCAGTCCTGCCGGGCCTACGCGCTAGGCAAGGGTACCACTCGCACACCTGGCCCGTCGGTGAGCATCACCGCTCACAAACCTTGGCAGTTGTTATCCGTGGATGTAGTAGGCCCCCTACCACCCAAAAACGGCTACAGGTATATCATCACCTTCGTAGACACATTAAAATTCCTCATCACCTGCCTGGCCAGGGAACACCACGCAATCACCATGGCTGATGCCCTCGTCCGCCATGTCTCCCCATATTTTGGGATTCCCCAAGCCCTGCACTCAGACAACACCCCTGAGTTCACCATCACCATGTGGCAAGAACTTGCTACCATCTTCGCCTACCATATTTCACACTCCTCTCCCTACTGGCCCGAAGGGAATTGAATATGCAAGAGAAGCCATTGCACCCTCCCAAACCAGGTGCGGGCCCAAATAGAAGAAACAAAGAATGAGGACTGGTCAGCCCATATGAAGATTGTTCAGTGGGGAATAAACTCCTGCTCCCGGGATGACGGCATCTTCCCCCACAAAAGGGTATTCAGGGAGGCCCCCCTCCTCCTACCTCTACGACAACACCTACAGCCCCCCCACCGTGTCCCCCGCGTCCGACCTCCTGCAGAAAAAACTAGACCTACAGCCAGACACCGCTTCCTCCAACCCCTACATACCAGGCGACTTGGTAGTAATGGCAAAGCTATCCACACCCAACAAAATCTCCCCACGGTTTATGGGACCATATATCATTACTCACGTCCTGAACCCCTACCAGGCAACCAAAGATTACCACAACACACCACGCATGTATCGAAATCGCCATGTGTGCCCGTTCCCGACCAACACCACCTCACGCCACGATCCCCCTCCCCCTGTCATCCACACCATCTCGCCACCACCCCCCACTCCAGACCCCTGTCATATTCATACAGTTGCTGTCACAACCTCCTCCTCCCTACCCTCCTCCCCCACTTCTTTCCCTCCAGCCCACTCCACTACTGCACTTCACACCTCATCTCCCGCCACCTCACCACAGCCGCAAATCCAACCACCCAACCCAGGGACCCCAAGTCCACCGCTTACCATGCCGCCACGCCCCCAACCCTGCACAACACCAGCTGGCACTTCCACCCCCACACCATCCTCCCCACTCCCTATACCTCACTCCACACCCACCACCCACCTAACACCTCGGGCACAGTCCCCCACCACCAAACACCCGGACAGCATGCCCAACCCAGACACCAAGAGGCTGCATTCCCCCTTCACCTCCCACACCCACCCTCAAGACCAACATCACCCGCTCCAGCTGTCTTTCACGATCACCAGCCACATACTCCACCACACCATCACCCCATCCCCCTACCTCACCTACACCATCAGAACAAACCACCCCTACCTCCTACACGCCCAACACGGCCCCCATAACACTCATGCTACACCAGGCCCTGTGGAAACTTCCACCTGCCCCTATCCCCAGGGAAAACAGCCGCACCTACCCTCAGCGGCCGCATAAAACCCCCATCACCTCACTGGTTGCCAGCATTCACCTAGGTTACACCGAACACCAACCATCACCAGCCATGAAGGTATGGCGTGTCACCTGGCCCCAACCTACGGAAGAAAGCAACGTGTCCGTGGGACACACCACCTCCTTCAACTCCTCCAGGCAACACATCAGGCCTCCACCCTCTATGTCACCTATGGCCATCACCAGGACCCAGACCTAGCCACCTCACACTGGACCACCCTCCTGCAGCACCTGACAACGACCCACAGCACCACCACCACCAAGACCTGCTACCTCCAGCCACAGGGACGTGACTTTTCCCCCCAAGATGGTGGTGAAATACCCACCGTGGCAACCAAGCACCACCAGGACATGGCGACATCCCCCCAGGAGGAGACCATGGAGGGGCTCTATGGGCGCTCGTGTTGCCCAGGCAGTACGGACCTATGTCCCCGACTACCTTGCACCCGTATTCCCTGGAACAAACCCAGTGGGAATGCTGCAGTCCAGGTGCATTACCCTCCAGCCAGACCAGCCCTCGCCAGGTTTGGGGTGGGGCTGAATACTCAGTCCCAAGCAGCACTGAAGTGACGGCCATTAGCTCCACCAAAGGTTTGATGGCCTTTAGCCGCACAAAGCAAGTGACGGCTACAGCCTTACAAACACAGAAACAGCCATCAGCCACTCAACTGCTGCCGCCCCCCCCCTCCCCTGCAGAAACTGGTGACAGCCTTCAGCCACACTTGGGGAGAGACAGTCATGCCTCCTCTCCTTTTGCAGCTGTCTCCGGGAGTCGGACCTCGGTTATATCCTTCAGCCACACCCGCAGGCAGGTGACGGCCATCAGCCGCACCTCGACTGCTTTCCACTCCCCGAGCAGGACACCAGTGATTGCCTTCAGCCGCACCTGTGGACAGGTGACGGTCTTCAGCTGCACCTCGCCCATGGTCCTGTCAGGAAGTTGGGTCCCAGTGACGGCCTTCAGCTGCACCAACAGGGAAGGGACGGCCATCAGCCGCCCTCGTCCTGTTACCCAGGGGACCTCGTCGACGGCCATCAGCCACACAAGGGAGAGACACCCCACCAAACATCTCATCCCCTGAGACTTCCCCTGTGGAGGACGACCCTTGCTTGTCTCACTCCTCCTGTAGCCAAGTGGGACACTTCTTTTCTCCCCAGAGAGGCAGCCCCCAGGATGAACTTTCCTGTCTGGAGGAGGTTTGGCGAGGCCTCGTGGTGACCCCAGGAGTGTGCATAGTACAATTGGCGCCCAGTTGAGATGATCAGCTGATGGACTCCTGCCATCAGCCACGCCGCAGTTCAACCCTGACAACGGCCTGATGGGAGGGAGATCGCAGACGCTGGACTCTCGGAGGTGCCCCTGCGATCCCAGGGCGCAACCTCCCAGCCCCAGATGACAGCGACCTCCTCCCCAGAGTGGGTGCAGATAGGCGCGCCTACTCTCTCTGTTTGACCCAAGCCCCAAGGACCAGACCACTCAGCAAGACCCAACGAGTAGAGGGCCTCTCACCACGCCGCCCAGCTGCAGCCCACAGAAGACGATGTCACCCCTGAGGGTTGTCCCGTGTCCTTTGCGAGAAGGAACAGCTGACGGGACCCCTCCTACACCTGGCCCACACCTTTAGGGCACCAGCCTCCGGCAGCCCAGTCGGAGCCCTCCAGTTTGCCTAGTGTATCTGTGACTGAATTATGTATGGTGTGATACTGGTGGTCATAATGTATGCTGTGTCTGCCTAGTGCCCTTGTGACTGAATGGTATACTGTGTGTTACTTATGTTCATATTGTGTACTGTGTTTGTCTACTACCCTTGTAACTGCATTGTATACTGTGTGATACTGGTGTTCATAATGTGTACTTGTTACTGATTAATATACTGTGTGATAACGTTCATATTGTGTACTGTCCGTCTAGTGCCCTTGTGACTGAATAATATACTGTGTGATACTTCCGTTCATATTGTGTACTGTCTGTCTAGTGTCCTTGTGACTGAATAGTGTACAGTGTGATACTTATATTCATATTATATGTTGCGTATAACAGTCTAGTCGAAGCCCTTTAGTCTGCCTAGTGTATTTGAGACTGAATAGTATACTGTGTGATACTCATATTCATACTGTATACTGTGAGTGGAAATTAAGGTAATACACGTGTAAGGTTGTTGCCCAGAGTTTTTATGCCCTGCTTTTCTCATAGTGTGTTCTAGCTCCGGTCTCGAAAGAGAACCCCGGCTCAACAGCTAGTGTTTCTAGGACGAGAAGTCGACCTAAAACACCTAGCATAACAATAAGATATGACAATCATGTAAACTTCTTTTTATTTATTTCAAGCATATCCTGTACAGGGTTGTCACGCCATCATGCCAGCATTTTGCTGCTTTTTCTTTTATTAACTTAATGTCACGTAAACTATGTCTGATTTGTTTCAGTTTATTGCCTCAAGTTATAAGTATATTTGAGAAAATTATATTGTGAAAGCAGAGTTTCTACACAAAGTAATAAATTTAGTGATACGACTTACTACCCAAAAGTTCCCAAAATTTGACCGAAGAAATAAAAAAAAAAAATAAAAAAAACACATCGTCCTACTCACTACCATCCCTATAAAAGTAGTCTCCTTGGGCATGGAGACATCAATCCCAGCACTTCTCCCACAATCGGAACACATTCTGGGAATCCTTGAGGATCAGCTTGTTCAGGACCTTCTAGATTTCCTCCTGGATCTCCACAATGGTGTCAAATCTTTATCCTTTCAGCTGGATTTTATTTTTCAAAATGTGGAAAAAATCACAGAGGGCCAAATCTGCTGAATACAGGGGGTGGGGAACAGCCAGCATGTTTTTTAATGCCAAAATTTGCTGAACACCAAGGACTGTGTGTACGGGTGCATTGTCATGATGATTCACCCATTTGTTTGTGGACCATTTGTTGGTCGTTTTCGCCTCACATCCTCCCGGAGCTGTCTCAGAACATCACAGTAGAACTTTGCATTGATGGTCTGTGGTTGAGGAACGGATTCCTTATGAGCAATGGCCCCCATGTTGAAGAAATTGATGAACATTGACTTCACGTTGCTCTTGACCTGATGTGCCTTCTCTGGTCGTGGCGAAGCTGGGCTCTTCCACTGCAATGGTTGTTGTATGGTTTCCGAGTCGTACTCACAAACCCAGCTTTCATCACCAGTAATACACTTAAGAGGATGTTGGGGTCATTTCTGGCCATTTCCTTTAGCTCCGTGCAGACCTCCACGCAGTGCTGCTTTTGCTCATCAGTCAGGAACCTCAAGACAAACAGGAAGGCAATTCGTCTAATGTCAAGGTCACCAGGCAAAATGCTTTGGCAAGTTCCATACAATAGGCTAACAGTGTTGTAATAATGAAGATTTTTTGTCAGCAGTGTACGATCAGAATTTTAAGGATTAAGGGAAATGGGGTAGCGTGATATTATTTGAGAGCGCGTGAGCAGATAGTACCCTTTGCGGGCCACTCAATCTAGTCTGTACCACTCCTTAGAAGATAGCAAAATTTAAACTCGAAATAACTTAATCTAAAGATTTACTAAGCGTTAAGAACTGAGAGACAAATTACTCTTCGAACTGTGAATGAAACAAAGCAGACAAAATATAATCAGGATCTATATCTCCAGAAATATGAATCTTTACAAACTAAATTAATTTTCAAAGAATACTATTACACATGGCTATATTAATCCCGTGGTCTCTGACGGACTCTCCCGGAAGAACCATAAAAATAACAACCAAAGATTATTCTATTAAATCTACAGTAAATACGTATAACTCAAGAATTATATACAAACTAGATACAGTAATCAAATGGACCAGGCGATATACAGTTTGATTACATGAACTAAGAAAGAGGGAGGGGTGATTTAGTGTAAAAATGAGGTTAGGCAATGGATAGAACGCTCGATCTGTGAACAGTAGGGAGAGGAGCAACAATCTCATTATTTAGTACAAGTGGGATCAGGGGAAATATCACTAGTTTAACTCACTGACCTATATGAGGAGTTGCATCACACGAGGGAGAAAAGGGGGGGGGGAGTTCGGCACTAACCTGGGAACAATAGGGAAAGGAGCAGCAATCTGGCGGTTTGGCGTTCGTTCGTTTGTTTAACGATTCCCTGCACCTATAGTGCAGACCGGGCCATACATTAGCCCGGTCAGTGGGGTACGGGCTGGTTAAAAAACAGTAAGGGGGGAGGACAGGACCAGAGGATTGCCCAGCACACACGTCCTGTCTCCTGGCTGGCTTTGTTTTGTCTGTGGCAGTTTGTGTGTTTTTTCTTTCTTTTTTTCTGGCCTATCAACCATTGGGGCCGAAGCCCCTGGTCATTAAGGCCGTATATATATATATATATATATATATATATATATATATATATATATATATATATATATATATATATATATATATATATATATACACACACACACACACAAACACACACTTCCATGCATAGATTCAGACACACTTTGATGCACACGTACTTATATATATAATAATTTTTATTTTATTTTTTTGTATTATTTCTTAAATTTTTTCTTGGTTTTATATTTTTTATACCTTATATTATAAAGAAAAACCTAATCTAATTACCCTAAAACCAATCACCTAACAGAGAAATCGCTAACCTATACTAAATCCTACAGAGACAAATAGCTAGACATACACTAATGGTAAAAATACCTCGAGAAACAGAACACCATCGACTGCCTTTCTATATTTCATACCTGCACTCATCACCTGGTGACTGTCAGTCGAGGCACAACTTAATATAGGGGACATCAATATATGAAAGGGAACCAGACGAGTCAGGAACATTTCCATATACGTCAGCTGTCGGCCCTAATGAGAACAACTTAAATATGGTGGTTTAAGGTATTTACATAACGTACAAAAAGTGAAGGACTTCGCCCAACAGACCACCATCGACTGCAACTGCCCAATACCTTTCTATATTGACACTTACACTTATCAGCTTGTGACTGTCAGTCGAGGAACGGGGTTTAAAGTAGGGGACATCAATATTAGAAATAGATCAGTGGGAAGGAGGAACTATTTCAAGTATGTCAACTGTCAACCCTAATTAATAGTACAATATATACATAATTACAGTCGGTAAAAAACAAAACCATATAGTAAAAAAGTCACATCACTCTGATCAGTCCGGTCTCTCTCAAGAAAGCCATCAATTTATCAATCATAACCATGTCCCCATCACCCAGGATGGTGGAAAGGGTGAAGGGGACGTCTGCTGTGCCGCAGTAATTTATAAGTGAAGAGCGTTCACGAATAAATCGCCGACAGCGCAGGATGATATGACTGATAGATAACACCGCATCACAGATGTCACAGTGAGGTGGGAATCGTTTTTCCATATAAGATTTCATGTGAGTAAGCATGGTGGCATTAAACCGTAATCGCGCCAACACTTATTCTTCCAGGTGACTGGGACGGGTGGCAGTGGCCCAGTCGCCCAGGTACGGCTTACACGTTCGAATATTTAGTCTGGTCCACTGACCTTGCCACAGAAGATTTATTGATTTCTTTCCGAGAGAGAGACTCGACCGTAGATCATGAGGAGCATCCCAAGTCTCCTCGAGTTCTACAGCCGACTTTGCAAGTAATTCAGCCTGCTCATTGCCTTAGATGCGACAATGACCAGGCACCCAGATCAGCGTGAATGACTTCTTGCATGAATGCAACTTATTAACGATGCGGCCCTGGATCTTGTGAGAGTCCATAGTACAAGATGCAATTGCCTGAAGGGCTGATTTTGAATCTGAAAATATGACAAATGAGTCATGCCTAGAATTGAGAGCATAGTCTATTGCTTTGTCAATTGCAAAAAGTTCGGAGGTAAACACAGATGTATGAGTCGGCAACCGATACCTGAGGGCACATTCGGTCGACCATAGACTTGCACCCACACATTCACTCGACTTGGAACCGTCCGTGTACAATTGGTGGGACCCCAAGTGACACGATGATGTTACTAAACAAGTGGTGGACCTTCGCTTCCGGCGCTTTGGCCTTTGATGCTGGGAGCCATAGTACATCAACGGTAAAACCGGGTGGCTACCAAGGCGCTATATTTTTTAACACCAACTTGTCACAGTCACTGAGGTCCACACCAAGCTCCTTAGTCAGTAAGTGGAGGCGAACGGCAAGTGGCCGACGCACCCCCTGCAGAAGGTAGTGGTATTGACGCAGGGGGGTAGAGGCCACATAGCCAATATTACTTTTCCTAAAAGTTCTGAGGCCATAGGACCAAGCCAGGTGGTCACGGCGAATACGGAGGGGAGGCACATTCGCCTCCACTTCTATACGAGCTACACGAGTACAACGGACGGCTCCAAGACACATTCGCATACATTTATTCTGCAACACATCCAATCCTTACAGCGTGGCATCGGATGCAGAGCCATACACCTGTACGCCATAGTCTAGCTTTGATCAAATAAGGGACGTATACACCATTAATAAAGATTTTCTGTTGGCACCCCAGGTAGTACCCACTAGGTACTTGAGGACATTTACAGATTTATCACAACGGGCAAGCAAATTATTAACATGAATTTTGAAGTTCAACCGACGATCAAAATGAATTCCCAAAAACTTTACAGAATTTTCAAAAGGTACCGCCTGATTATCCAAAGTTAAGAACAAATTAGGTACGTTACGGTTAGTCAAGACTACAGCGGCACACTTAGGGACGGAAAACTTAAATCCCCACTGCAAAGCCCATTGGTGAACGGAGTCAAGGGCTGCTTGAATCCGCCCAGCCGAAAATTGTGCATTATGTGAAGAGTGCCATATTGCACAATCGTCAGCATAAAGCGAGTATTTAAGATTCCTGGGGATGGGAGCTGATGACAGAATATCATTGATTATAATGGTAAATAAAGTAGGACTAAGCACACTTCCGTACGGCACCCCGTTTCCCTGGATAAATATATCCGATGTTATGTTACGGGGCAATTTGACAGGGAAAGTCTTGTCCCTGAAGAAATTTGAAATAAAAATAGGCAAATTTCCTCTTAAACCATAAGTATAGAGCTTCATTAGTATACCGTGTCGCAATGTCATGTCATAGGCTTTATGGATGTCCAAGAACACCCCTGTCATGAATTCTTTATTGGCAAATGCCTCTGCAATACAATGCTCCAAATTCATTAAATGATCTAGTGAACTTCTGTATTTACGGAAGCCACATTGTTGATTATTTAACAAATTCTTTGACTCTAAAACAAAAAGAAGCCTATTGTTTACCATGCGTTCCATGACCTTACATAGACAAGAAGTCAACACAATAGGACGAAATGAAGTGGGATTCATGAGACGACCAGACTCTTTGGGCATCGGTATGACCTGCGCAAAGTGCCATGAGTTTGGGAACGCTCGAGACCCCCAAATCTCATTGTACAATGCTAACATCTTAATCAGGCTGTCCTGATTAAGATGCTGGATCATACCGTACGTGATGGTGTCAGGGCCAGGGCTGGTGTCTTTACAGGATTTAAGGGCAAGGAGCAGTTCATCTAGCGTAAACTCTTGGTTGTACGGGGAGTCTACATCTTCTGTGGCAAAGTCAATTAACTGTAGCTCAGCCGTGCGTTTATGATGTTGAAAACGCGAATCATAATTGACTGAGCTACTTACATGAGAAAAACTCCTGGCGAGGATGTTAGCAAAGTCCGCGGGCTCGTCATAGATGGTGTTATTCACCTGCAGGGTGGTCACAGGGAAGTATGGGCCTTTATTATTTAATATTCTCATTGTGGACCAGACTTTACTTAATGGTGTTGTACGAGTCACCGTGGACACAAAGGACCGCCAGGAGTCACGTTTGGCCCTTCTTATTATTCTCCTTGCCTCAGCCTGTGCTTGTCTGTATGCAATAAAATTTTCCTCAGTGGGCTGACTATCAAAAGTCCTGTATCTCCTATTGCGTTTTCTTAGTGCTTGTCGCAATCCGGCGTCCACCAATGGGCTCTATGCTTCGCATGAACTGTAGAAGTCTTGGGAATAGCAGCCTCAGTTGCGTGTAATATGGAAGAAGTTACATTTTCGACCTTAACATCTATGGTCTCCCCAGATATATCTAAATTGGCGATCCTTGAGAAGGATCCCCAATCTGCTTTCTCATAGTTAATTTTGGAGGTGGAGGGTCCGAAACGATGTCGCGTGTATAAGAAAGACAGATGGGTAAATGATCACTTCCTAAGGAGTCGTCATAAGGGTCCCATGAGAAATCTTGATGTATACCAGGGGAGACCAAAGATAAGTCAATGGCCGAAAAGTTACAAGTACGATCATCTACACTGATCCACTTAAGAGGGGTTCAAGGGAGCGAGGCCTCGAGGCATGAGAGATGGAACCCCGGAGATAGGGTTCACCTGAGCCTGGAATCGCGGCCAGCGAGACAAATCCATTCATGAGGTGTTCAAACGCGTGCCGACTCAAAGCATTTGACATAATGACCCAAGGAAGATTGAGAGGATTTACTGCTCCCCTTTTTCTTCTTCCACCGCTTACAGGAAGCGGCGTAGCGATACCGGAGCACGTAGATGTTAATATTGGAGCACATTACGCTTAGAGCACATTGCAGTACAGCCGGAGCACAGTACTACACCACAGTCGAGCACAGTACTTATGAGACTGAGTAAGCTGTCGAAACCTAAGCACTAGATTAACCAGAAGACACTATAAGTACATTATAAAGAAATACATTATTACATCATTGAGTACAGCAGAGTATTTTTCAGAATGGTGAAGTTCACACTAAAAGGGTCTCTCTCCCCCCTCCCTCTCTCTCTCTCTCTCATTTGGTGGACTCTCTCTCTCATTTGGTGGACTCCTTGCTCCTTTCAATGACAGCGAGAGAGAGAGAGAGAGAGAGAGAGAGAGAGAGAGAGAGAGAGAGAGAGAGAGAGAGAGAGTCACTATAGTTCAATTCATCCTAAACGCACCCAAATCCTCAACAACCCCACGCAAGCGCACGCAAATCACCTCCGAACGCACTCAAAGGCCCATAAGGAATTCCAAACACCCAGACACGCACGCACTCCACCTCGCAACGCCCTTGGACACCCAAAAAACGTACCCAGCCAGATCGTAACGCAACCACCGCACGCACACACGCAACTAGGAGCATACCGAAAGCACGGAATTAACTCCTATCACACGCCATCGCCTTTAAACGCAGTCCAGTCCCTCTAAAAGCACTCCAGTCCCTTTAAACGCACTCATCCCTTTAAACACACTCCAGTCCCTTTAAACGCACCCCAGTCCCTTTAAACGCACCCCAGTCCCTTTAAACGCACTCCAGTCCCTTTAAACGCACTCCAGTCCCTTTAAACGCACTCCAGTCCCTTTAAACGCACTCCGGTCACTTTAAACGCACTCCAGTCACTTTAAATGCACTCGTCCCTTTAAACGCACTCCAGTCCCTTTAAATGCACCTCAGTCCCTTTAAACGCACCTCAGTCCCTTTAAACGCACCCCAGTCCCTATAAACGCACCCCAGTCTCTTTAAGCGTACTCAAATCCCCTTAAACACACTGAAATCCCATTAAACGCACTCAAATCCCCTTAAGCGTACTCAAATAGCCCTTAAACGCACTCAAATCCCCTTAAACGCACTCAAATCCCCTCAAAAGCACTCAAATCCCCTAAACGCACGCAAATCCCCGTCACAACGCACTCAAAAACGTACCCAACATGAAGGACGAACGCAGATGCACCAGATCACCTCTTGACACAATCCAGACCTCTTAAACGCAATCTAACGCACGCAATCCACTCTCCAACACACTCAGTTCGCCCCCAACGCACCCTAACCTGAGCAGCAACACGAAAAACACCCAGCAACTGCGCCGACTAGCACACAACTAGCCTAAGTCGCACACTGACAGGCGCAAAGGGAAAAGTTGAGGGTCACACTGAGTATTAGGTCGGCTACTTGCTCCCCACGATCATCAATCCATTGATAGTGATGGGCGTTAAAATCGCCCAACACTAACTTATTTCCAGGAAGATGTTCAAATAGTGAATTTAAAGCATCACTATCAATGAGGGCATGTGGATGACAGTACAGAGAGAAAATAGACAGATACGTGTTATTAAATTTTACTCTGCACGCGACAGCTTCCAGAGTAGAATTTAGAATCACTTCCATTTGTGGGTGTGATTTGTGTGTGTAAGTGGCAACTCCGTGACCTTCATATCTTCTATACGAGTGGTAGTGTTTGAACTGTGGAGGATCAGGATGATCCTCCAGGCACATCTCCTGTAAACAAACAACGTCTGGCCTGTGTAGTGAAAGCAAGATAGCTATATTGTGTAATTTATTCCTAAGACCCCTACAATTCCACTGTAACAGAGTGAATGTGGCGGTTTAAGATTTTCGTTGGGGGCCTGTGTGCTTGGTCATTTTTTGCCGCCCGCCAGCAGGCGAGCGACTACCGGGGGACCTATGCCGGTGCTTGCTAATGGAAACCTCCATATTCTCATCAATAACAAGGCTCCCAGACTCCACCGAGGAAGAACTATTCTTTCTCTCCCTCACTAGATCAGGAGAGGGAAGGACATGAGGACGTGCCGGCTTGGTGAGGGTGGTCAGATTAATCTTATCAGACTTGTAGGACTTCGATTTTGGCCGCACCGACTGCAAAGGAGCAGCAGCAGCCTGAGAGTAAGATGTAGTGACAGGGATGTCTGTAAGAGTGTTGGAACGTACAGGAGGTCTAGACTGAGAGGCAGGGCGAGTGGCATGAGGAGCGAAGGTAAGGTCAGTCTGTCTCCACGGTGCACATCACGGGACGGGACACAACCGCCGATGCATAGGAGACATTACGCTTGGGAGTTGCATGCAACTCCTTCACCTTCTTCCTAGCATTGTAAAAGGATATGCCCTCAGTCGCTTTCACTGTGCAGACCTCTTTCTCCTCCTTCCACTTGGGACAAACCCTAGAGGAAATGGAGTGAGCACCCTGACAGTGGAAGCAACATTCAGCCTCTGATGTACAGTGGTCAGCAGAATGTCCTACAGCTGCGCACTTGCCACATACTACGTTTGAAGCTCGACAAGTCTTTTCATTATGTCCATAGAGCTGACATTTTGAACAATGAAGGGGATTTGGGATATATGTTCTGACACTGACAATTTCGTGTCCAACCTTCACATTAGCTGGAAGAGATACTTTATCAAAAGTCAAAACAACAGTTGCGGTCTTCGTCCTCCTGCCTTCCGTGAATCTAGTAATGAACCTTGCCTCTATTACATCTTGCTGAGCAAATTCCTGTACAATTTCGTCCTCCTCCATAAGCACAAGATCCCTGCAGGTGATAACACCCTTGCAGGAATTCATGGCATGCAGGATCGTTGTCTGGACATCATAACAGTGGAACTTCCTCAGTTTCAGCAAATCCTTTACCTGGGCAGAATTGAATGTCTTAACTAAGAGATTTCCACTTGTAAGTTTTTTAATTTGTTCTACCTCACCTGCACACCCATCAATCACCTTCTTGATGATGATGGGACTGAGGCTGGACAAGGGAGTAGAACCAACCGCGTGCAGCAAAACGAAACTGGCATTTTTTAAATCGATGTCTAGCGGAGGGCGTGTCTGGGGCCGTTCAGTCTGGGGGCAGTCTGTCTGTAAATCGGTCGGGGTTCGGTCAGGACTACCTCCCACCCAGAAGGGGGGAGGGGAGGCAGCAGGGCCATCCGCCATAGTAACCACTTCCCCCTCGCGGGGGAAGTGGGAAGAAAGAGAAAAATGAGCAAGGGACAAAGTACCTGGGAAAGACACACCTAGTCTGAGATTACCCTCTCAAACCACTCTCGGGAGGACGCGCCTGTGTGTAAAGGCAGCATCAAACTGGGACAAAAGTGGCTAACATGCTAGCCAGTTTTGCGACCCGCTAGCCAAACTGACTCACGGTGAGCAAGATTTCGCTTGCGAGGCGAAATGGATAACAATTCTCTCTCACAACTTTTTGGTGGGATTAGAACTTAAATGAGCCTATATTAATTTTGTAATTGGTGAGAAAATATTCTGTTATTCACAGAAGGAAAATTTAAGTAAAATTGTTACGTAAATACAACTTAATTCATGTGGTTTTTATTCACTTTTATTTTTTTCTTGTAACATGAAATAAATATTCGGACACTCGGGTAACCAGCCACGGAGGCTGTCTGTCTCCAAACAACAAGTAGAAATCAGATTTCGATATGGATCCTGCGGCAATGAAAACTCTAGAAGGCTGCTTTGTGGCTCTGGAGCTGCTAAAGTACGTGAGGCGGTTACAGAAATTGAGGAAAAGGGAGTGGGTACTCCGTGATGGTTTGTTTACAAATGACCACGAGGCGCCAAGGCAGACGACGCTGTTAGCCGTTTCGGCTCGCAAAAACACACGAATGTGACGGACACTCGACTCTGCTAGCCTTTTTGGCTCGCATGTTATCCACTTTTGGTCTAGTGTGACGCCAATTTAACTCACACCCCAGAGCGTTCAGTGGGCGGTACACTCCAGAGGTAAGTAAAGGCGATCCCAGTAATTAGATATAGACACCTACTATATCTCTACTAAGGACAGGGAGGAATATTAGAACTAGCTAACCTAACCTTTATTACGCTATGTACAAAACTAATGCCGGTGAGGCAGCCCTGAAAACTAGAGGAGAGCCAGAAGAACACGTCCGTACTCCCCACGACCATGCATCAAGAGTCCCCCAGCGGTTTTCGCTGCCACTGCTCCCCGCCTTTTATACTTGACCATCAAAGTACCAGGAATCGGCTAAAACTTTAATTGATTACCTTGTAATATTATTGTCTCTTCTAAGATCTCCAAAGAATACGAAGAATACGTTTGCTCTCGACATACATAGAGAAATGACTTACGATGTTTAAAGTTTTTGTAATAGGCGTAAAGGAATTTTAATCATAACGAAGCCAAAATAAATAGGAATCCGACCAATTTATTTCCATGCCGGTCTATGTGCATACATGACTGACAACACGACGCCAATAACATAAATTTCGCGCTTCACAATTGACTATTATCAACAATCATATCTCAGACAACTCCCAATCCACTACTACATAGTTCAAAAGGGGAACACTTTTACCATCAACATGTAAATCTCTGGATCAGAGCTAAGTCTATTAATACCAAGTCGGTTCACTTTTCCTCAGTGCACAGGGAGGCGTGGCTTGTGTGTGACTCAGTCGGATTAAGTAACAGAAAATGTATAAAAGGGCAGACTCAAATTAAACATTTATAATAAGGGAAAACGAAGCAGGGGAAGAAGTATGGATTCGTTTAACAATATAACATTGCAGTAGGTTCCCTCACACCCCTATGCATTCCTTCACACATTTCAGTCCCTTCCCTCACTTCGGACTGAAAAATGTGTCATGATCTGGAGAGTGCAGCATACATTCACCCACCATCACGGTCAGGCGTCAACTGGACTTGGGTTTCTTGTAAGCTGACGTCACTCTGATGCTCCGCCCCCTGCGCCAGCTTGGACCCGTTTTAGATGGAAGTAATCCGACTTGGTATTAGTAGACTTAGGATCAGAGTATGAAGGAAAACATTCGCGATTGTTAATCCCCTACTAAAGCTTTCGCGGTTATACACCTTTGTTGAAAACGGCTGGTTCATATGTATAAAGTTAATCACATCCGCACCAATACTCGACCTAGTACTACCAATATCAGAATCATGCTCACATTATGAATATCAACTGAGACTAAACTTAAATATAGGACTTAACGGCTGAACATGAACCATACAAACGGCATTACAACAATACCTAAGCTTAAGATTACATTTACAATATTATACTAACTCATACTGTACATAAAATTCTGGCACTACACGGGTCCTTCCTCCTAAAAAAAATAAATAAAGAAATGAACTTAACATCGGAAGTCAACATTCAATTCATTCATCTACATTTCCAAGGGACGTGTGTGCGGACGGGAGAGACTTTCCAAATTTTGACTGTGAACTTCTCTACGAACTGATCTCTTTTACCTTTTGGAACTCTAGAATGAGATAAAGATTTCCCTGACTCTTCCTCCAGTAAGTGGCACCTACACAAGTAAAATCGCGTACCCCAGGGGGTCACTTCTCTGTCACGATAAACTTTCGAAATTGAGTGGAGATGTGCCCCAACCAACTTCCTGCCTGGGTGGCAACATGGTCGTCTCATCTGGACTGACCCCTACTCTCACTGCCAGGATCGTCCCAGGGGCGCTTCCCATTCATACAGCCTACTAACTAATCGCATTCACGCTCCCATCCATTCATTCTTATGCTTCCAGCTCTCCACCTAGTAACTGACGAGTGCCTCTCAGGTCCTGAAGTCACTGTTCCACCCTAGACTGTGATGACTGTAACTTGAGGGGGTTCCTAGGTTTCCCTCGAATTAAGGCAACCTAATATTTCCAATGAACTAGGTTGCACCCATAACCCAAACTCGTTTGAACTCTAGACACAAGACGAAACTCTTTGAACTCTCAATAGATGAAACTTCACTTGAACTCTAAACTGTCAGACAGTCCAATCCGCACACATTTCCCTATCCATCTCTTAAATTAATCCTGCAATAACCAGCTTCAAACACTCAACATTTTTCAATAAGTCTCCGGGGAGGGCGTCTCTCACGGGGCGGTAATTGTTCATCCATTGGATCAGGTTCAAAGGCCTCTTCCAGGGGTTCTAAGAGCCACTCTTCTCCTCTGTAATAGAGCTTGTCCGGCGGCTCTTTGTATCCTTTTCCCCGTGAACACATTTTCTACCACGTACACACTTCTGTCCATCAACACCTACACTACACGATATGGACCATCTCATTTCACATTAAGTTTTCGACATGTACCGGGTGCCATGGTTTCCTTCTTAATTCACGCAAGGGTTCCAGCTCCAACCGCTTGATTCTTACACCTTTGATTAGCCATGTCTGTATACCGATGTGTCATCTTCTGGTGCGTTTCCCGAATGACAGCATGGAGAACAGCCCCCTCGTCTTCCTCATTGACAACAGAGGGTAAGGGTGCACCGACCAGCCTAGGCGGATGGCGAGAGAAGGTGAAGTAGGGCTGCTGTCCCATGGATGTATGAACTGCCTGATTCATGACGATCTGACTTGGCTGGAGCAGCAGGGGCCATTGAAGAGGGTGGCCCTGTCATAGGATGGTGAGGACTGACTTCAGGGTCTGATGCATCCACTCAGTGATGCCGTTCCCTTGGGGATGATAGAGGGTTGTGTAGTAGATGGTGATTTGGTGTCGCTGGCAGAATCGCTGAAAGTCTCTGCTGGTGAACTCACCTCTGTTGTCCAGGACAATACTGCAAGGTGTGCCATAGTCTGCCACATACTGCCTGAGTTTGACTGTGATGTGTATGGATTGTTTTGTTTTGAGGGGGAAGAACCTAGCGAATCAGCTATAATGGTTCACTACTGTAAGAACATAATGATAACCCAGGACTCCAGCAACCATATCAGTAAAGTCTATGCCAATCTTCTCCAACGGCTTATTCACTGGAGGCAATTCCTTCCACTGTTGCTGCAGTCCAGTGTCCTATTTGAATCTCTGGTAAGTTACACATTTTTTTTGCATATTCACACACATCAACCTTATGATTTTGCCAGTAATATAGTTCTTCAGCCTTTTTGATAGTTTTCTTTTGTCCCAGATGACCAGATAACTCATGCATGTTGAAGGGCCTGTACAACTAAGGCATGAGGGACTATGAGGCTGTAATGAAGACTACCGTCTTCATTACAGCCTCAAAACAGGGATATCAGCAAAATTGGACACAAAACCTCATGTGTTCGAAGATGACAAACAGAAAATAGCAGTCATCCTGCCTTTCCTGGGCAAAGCAGTAGCCAGTATCGCACCCATGATCGTCCCGGAGCTGACATGGGCAAGTTTCACTCAAACGGTGATTCATGCCATCACGCCATCATTGGGAAAGTTCTGGCACTATCACAACTCGACAGCCTAACCTACAATGGGAATCTAGATGACACTCATCCAGGGCAGGCGACTCGTCACTGCCACATACCCGGAGACTGATGCAGCAACCTGGGAACAACATACATTCAACACACTTCTAAGGGTCATCCCCAGTGCTATCAAGGAACATTTTACGATACATGACCCAATGGGAGACCTAGATAAAGACATTCAACTGATACGACGCCTCCTAGCCTCCCGCTCCACCCCACAGCAGATCAACGTTGTACACAAATTCCACACCCAAAGACCAACACCACACCACAAACCACGAGTGCCCTCAGCCTACACCAACCCCATGGCAACATCCAACCTACCCAGGGTGCATTCCCCAGACAAGCGCCCCAGCCCCAAGAACACACAAATGTGATCTCCATTAACCCGTGGGAATTCTCCACCTGCAGCCACAGATGTCCACTCCATGACATCAGAGAACAACTAAAAGCTGCATGGAGCAGACCAGCCACCCAGGGATGACGGAAAGTGTCCTCCCTAGATAACAAGGGCCCCAAAGACAACACCTTACCAACCCCGGGCACCAACCCCAAGGAAACGGAGCCAGAGGAAGACAAGATCCCATAGCTGCTGGATTTTTAGGCCTGCTCCTGCACCTCCCCTTGGTAGGGGGAGCCACCTCTCAGAAATACCTCCCCCCAAGTCTACGACAAGATGAGACTGAATTGGGTAAAAGCGAGGCTACTGTTTGATACGGGAGCAGCCAGGGCCTGCCTCTACAGCCATTTTGACTCCCATCACAAATTGGCTTTTGGCCCGCTTTTCCCTACATCAGCTCATCTCGTGGACGCGGGGGATGGTCCCCTGCCCATTGGTGGGGAACCCCAGGCCCTACGCACCGACATCCACCAAGTCTCAACCCAACACAAATTCATTGTGTATGACTCTACCTGCCGTGCATATGATGGTTACCTGGGACTGGACCTCCTGCAGAAGCTATGCACGAACATTGATTGTCACAAGCAAGAGCTCCAGTTCCAAAAGGCCCCAGACCCCTCCCCCCAGCCCCTTCCTCCAGCCCTTCTGCACCTGCAGACTCCCCTCTCCCCCCCTCGCTCCCCCATGCTCCCCCCCTCCACACCCAACCTTCCCAGCAACCATCTCCTCCTCCCTAACAATCACCCCCACCCCCCCGAGGATGAGGCTTGGCTACGTCTGAACAGGCCCACTGGTGCCTCTGTCCTGTTCTCCCCCAGCGTACTACCTGGTACCCTCTTGTCCTGTCTGCTGTTCCCCACCTTCCTCCCACCCCCCCACATCACAGCAGTCCGAGTAGCAAACACCCCCCTCATGCTACCTAAAGGATTAGTGGTGGAAGAGATGGAAGAAGCCGAGACCTGTGCACCCCCCCCTTCCATTTCCCCCCTGCTGCCCTACCACCATTACCAGAACACCTCTCACTTTACCAAGCGGACAGCCTCCACCTCCTTCTGGACTTCCAATACCTCTTCGTGCCAGGCCATACCAACAACGGCCACACCACCTACCTGACGCATGAAATACACACCACAGGACCACCCATTCGCCAACCATCACGGCAGAATAACCCCAAACAACGGGCTGAGGAAGACCGGCAGGTCCAGGAAATGCTCAATGCCGATGTTGTATAAACCTCCACCAGCCCTTGGTCCTCCCCCCGTCGTCCTGGTAAAAAAGAAAGATGGCACCATGCGCTTTTGCGTGGATTACTGCCGATTGAAGGACGTGACCAGCAAGGATGCCACTCCCCTTCCTAGGATAGACGACTCCCTCGGTTCCCCATACGAAGCCTCTTGGTTCTTTACCTTGGACCTCTAATTGGGATACTGGCAAGTCCTTGTACACCCTGAGGACAGGGGGAAACACTATGAGTTCAGTGTCTTACCATTTGGACTCTGTAATGCCCCCACCACCTTTTCCAGGTTAATGGAGTCTGTCCTGAGCGGCCTTACCTAGGAAATCTGCCTGGCATACCTGGACGACATAATCATTTTCAGCCATACATGGGCCGACCAGCTCCAGCTCCTCAGGAAAGTCTTCTTATGCATTGGCCAGGCAGGCCTCAAGCTCAGGCTTTCAAAATGCATTTTGGCTGCATGAACTGTCGCCTTCCTGGGGCACATCATTTCTAAGGACGGGATATCACCTGACCCCAACAAGCTGCGCACCATTGCAGACCTCCCACTACCTCAAGATGTCCACGAAGTCTGCGCCTTACTAGAACTTACATCCTACTACGGATGCTTTGTAAAGGAGTCTACAGACATCGCCAAACCCCTCCATGCCCTGACCAAAAGGGGCACGCCTTTTACCTGGACTGACAAGCAGAGAACCATATTCCACGAACTAAAGAACGAACTCATCACCGCCCCAATCGTCGCCTTCCCCAACTACACCCTACCCTTCCCAAAACCACCCTAGACACCATGACACACCTCCACTCTGACAACGGGATTCACTTGAGCATCAAAAAACTGGTGCAAGTATTCAACAATGCCTATTGGACCCCTAACCCCTCCAATCTGGTCAAACAAGTCACCCAGTCCTGTCGGGCCTGCGCGCTAGACAAGGATACCACTCGCACACCTGGCCCGTCAGGGAGCATCACCGTTCACAAACCTTGACAGTTCTTATCCGTGGATGTAGTAGGCCCCCTACCACCCAAAAACGGCTACAGGTATATCATCACCTTCGTAGAGACATATTAAAATTCCTTATCACCTGCCCGGCCAGGGAACACCACGCAATCACCATGGCTGACGCCCTCGTCCGCCATGTCTCCCCATATTTTGGGATTCCCCAAGCCCTGCACTCAGACAACACCCCTGAGTTCACCAACACCATGTGGCAAGAACTCGCTACCATCTTCGGCTACCGTATCTCACACTCCTCTCCCTACTGGCCCCAAGGGAATGGAATATGCAAGAGAAGCCATTGCACCCTCCCAAACCAGGTGCGGGCCCAAATAGAAGAAACAAAGAATGAGGACTGGCCAGCCCACATGAAGATTGTTCAGTGGGGAATAAACTCCTGCCCCCGGGATGACGGCATCTTCCCCCACAAAAGGGTATTCAGGGAGGCCCCCCTCCTCGTACCTCTACGACAACACCTACAGCCCTCCACTGTGTCCCCCGCGTCTGACCTCCTACATCATGTCAAAAGGTGACTACACCTGCAGAAAAAACTAGACCTACAGCCAAACACCACTTCCTCCAACCCCAAAAAAGCAGGTGACTCGGTAGTAATGGCAAAGCTATCCACACCCAACAAAATCTCCCCACGGTTGATGGGACCATATATCATTACACACGTCCTGAACCCTTACCAGGTCACCAAAGATTACCACAACACACCACGCATGTATCGAAATCACCATGTGTGCCCGTTCCCGACCAACACCACCTCACGCCACGACCCCCCTCCCCCTGTCACCCACACCATCTCGCCACCACCCCCCACTCCAGACCCCCGTCATACTCATACAGTTGCTGTCACAAGCTCCTCCTCCCTACCCTCCTCCCCCACTCTTTCCCCTGCAGCCCTCTCCACTACTGCACTTCACACCTCATCTCAAGCCACCTCACCACATCCGCAAATCCAACCACTCAACCCAGGGACCCCAAGTCCACCTCTGACCATGCCGCCACGCCCCCAACCCTGCACAACACCAGCTGCCATTTCCGCCCCCACACCATCCCCCCCACTCCCTATACCTCACTCCACACCCAAAACCCACCCACCACCTCGGGCACAGCCCCCCACCACCAAACACCCGGACAGCATGCCCAACCCAGACACCAAGAGGCCGCATTCCCCCCTCACCTCCCACACCCACCCTCAAGACCAACATCACCCGCTCCGGCTGTCTTTCACGATCACCAGCCACATACTCCACCACACCATCACCCTGTCCCCCTACCTCACCTACACAATCAGAACAAACCACCCTTGCCTTCTACACGCCCAACACGGCCCCCATAACACTCATCCAACACCAGGCCCAGTGGAAACTTCCACCTGCCCCTATCTCCAGGGAAAACAGCTGCACCTACCCTCAGCGGCCGCATAAAACCCCCATCACCTCACTGGTTGCCAGCATACACCTAGGACACACCGAACACCAATCATCACCAGCCATGAAGGTACGGCGTGTCACCTGGCCCCAACCTACGGAAGAAAGCAACGCGTCCGTGGGACACACCACCTCCTTCGACTCCTCCAGACAACACATCAGGCCTCCACCCTCTATCTCACCTATGGCCATCACCAGGACCCAGACCTAGCCACCTCACAATGGACCACCCTCCTCCAGCACCTGACACCGACCCACAGCACCACCACCTCCGAGACCTGCTACCTCCAGCCACGGGGACGTGACTTTTCCCCCCAAGATGGTGGTGAAATACCCACGGTGGCAACCAAGTACCACCAGGACATGGCGACATCCCCCCAGGAGGAGACCATGGAGGGGCTCTATGGGCGCTCGTGTTGCCCAGGCAGTACGGACCTATGTCCTCGACTACCTTGCGCCCTTATTCCCTGGAACAGACCCAGTGGTAACGCTGCAGTCCAGGTGCATTACCCTCCAGCCAGACCAGCCCTCGCCAGGTTTGGGGTGGGGCTGAATACTCAGTCCCAAGCAGCACTGAAGTGATGGCCATTAGCTGCACAAAAGCTGTGATGGCCTTTAGCCGCACAAAGCAAGTGACGGCTACAGCCGTACAAACCCAGAAAAAGCCATCAGCCACTCAACTGCTGCAGATCTCCAGAAATATGAATCTTTACAAACTAAATTAATTTTCAAAGAATAATATTACACATGGCTATATTAATCCCGTGGTCTCTGACGGACTCTCCCGGAAGAACCCTAAAAATTACAACCAAAGATTATTCTCTTAAAACTACAGTAAATACGTATAATTCAAGAATTATATACAAACTAGATACAGTAATCAAATGGACCAGCCGATATACAGTTTGATTACATGAGCTAAGAAAGAGGGAGGGGTGATTTAGTGTAAAAATGAGGTTAGGCAATGGATAGAACGCTCGATCTGTGAGCAGTAGGGAGAGGAGCAACAATCTCATTATTCAGTACAAGTGGGATCAGGGGAAATATCACCAGTTTAACTCACTGACGTATATGAGGACTTGCATCACACGTGGGAGTAAAGGGAGGGGGGGAGTTCTGCACTAACCTGGGAACAATAGGGAAAGGAGCAGCAATCTGGCGGATTGGCGTTCGTTCGTTTGTTTAACGATTCCCTGCACCTATAGTGCAGAGCGGGCCATACATTAGCCCGGTCAGTGGGGTATGGGCTGGTTAAAAAACAGTAAGGGGGGAGGACAGGACCTGAGGATTGCCCAGCACACACGTCCTGTCTCCTGGCTGCGTTTGTTTTGTCTGTGGCAGTTTGTTTGTTTGTTTTTCTTTCTTTTTTCTGGCCTATCAACCATTGGGGCCGAAGCCCCTGGTCATTAAGGCCATATATATATATATATATATATATATATATATATATATATATATATATATACACACACACACACACACACACACAATTCCATGCATACATACAGACACACTTTCATGCACACGTACTTATATATATATAATTATTTTTAGTTTATTTCTTTCTATTTATATTTTTTAAATTTTTTCTTGGTTTTATATTTTTTGTACCTTATATTATGAAGAAAAACCTAATCTAAAGACCCTAAAACTAATCACCTAACAGACAAATCGCAAACCTATACTAAATCCTACAGAGACAAATAGCTAGACATACACTAATGGTAAAAATACCTCGACAAACAGAACACCATCAACTGCCTTTCTATATTACATACCTGCACTCATCACCTGGTGTCTGTCAGTCGAGGCACAACCTAATATAGGGGACATCAATATAAGAAAGGAAACCAGACGAGTCAGGAATATTTCCATATACGTCAGCTGTCGGCCCTAATGAGAAGAACTTAAACATGGTGGTTTAAGGTATTTACATAACATGTACAAAAAGTGAAGAACTTCGTCCAACAAACCACCATCGACTGCAACTGCCCAATACCTCTCTATATTGCACACTTACACTTATCAGCTGGTGACTGTCAGTCGAGGAACGGGGTTTAATGTAGGGGACATCAATATTAGAAATAGATCAGTGGGAAGGAGGAACTATTTCAAATATGTCAACTGTCAACCCTAATTAATAGTTCAATATATACATAATTACAGTTGGTGAAAAACAAAACCATATAGTAAAAATGTCCCATCACTCTGATCAGTCCGGTCTCTCTCAAGAAAGCCATCAATTTATCAATCATAACCATGTCCCCATCACCCAGGATGGTGGAAAGGGTGAAGGGGACGTCTACTGTTCCGCATTAATTTATAAGTGAAGCGCGTTCACGAATAAATCGCCGACAGCGCAGGATGATATGACTGATAGATAACACCGCATCACAGATGTCACAGTGCGGTGGGAATCGTTTTTCCATATAAGGTTTCATGTGAGTAAGCATGGTGGCATTAAACCGTAATCGCGCCAACACTTTTTCTTCCGGGTGACTGGAACGGTTGGCAGTGGCCCAGTCGCCTAGGTACGGCTTACACGTTCGAATATTTAGTCTGGTCCACTGACCTTGCCACAGAAGATTTACTGATTTTTTTCCGAGAGAGAGACTCGACCGTAGATCACGAGGAGCATCCCAAGTTTCCACGAGTTCTACAGCCGACTTTGCAAGTAATTCAGCCTGCTCATTGCCTTAGATGCGACAATGACCAGGCACCCAGATCAGCGTGAATGACTTCTTGCATGAATGCAACTTATTAACGATGCGGCCTTGGATCTCGTGAGAGTCTATAGTACAAGATGCAATTGCCTGAAGGGCTGATTTTGAATCTGAAAATATGACAAATGAGTCATGCCTAGAATTGAGAGCATAGTCTATGGCTTTGTCAATAGCAAAAAGTTCGGAGGTAAACACAGATGTATGAGTCGGCAACCGATACCTGAGGGCACATTCGGTCGACCATACACTTGCACCCACACATTCACTCGACTTGGAACCGTCGGTGTACAATTGGTGGGACCCTAAGTTACACACGATGATGTTACGAAACAAGTGGTGGACCTTCGCCTCCGGCGCTTTGGCCTTTGATGCTGGGAGCCATGGTACATCAACGGTAAAACCGGGTGGCTACCAAGGCACTATATTTTTTAACACCAACTTGTCACAGTCACTGAGGTCCACACCAAGCTCCTGAGTCAGTAAGTGGAGGCGAACGGCAAGTGGTCGACGGACCCCCTGCAGAAGGTAGTGGTATTGACGCAGGGGGGAACAGGCCACATTGCCAATATTACTTTTCCTAAATGTTCTGAGGCCATAGGACCAAGCCAGGTGGTCACGGCGAATATGGAGGGGAGGCACGTTCGCCATCACTTCCATACGAGCTACCCGAGTACACCGGACAGCTCCAAGACACATTCGCAAACATTTATTCTGTAACACATCCAATCCTTTCAGCGTGTCATCGGATGCCGAGCCATACACCTGTACGCCATAGTCTAGCTTTGATCAAATAAAGGACTTATACACCATTAATAAAGATTTTCTGTCGGCACCCCAGGTAGTACCCGCTAGGTACTTGAGGACATTTACAGATTTATCACAACGAGCAAGCAAATTATTAACATGAATTTTGAAGTTCAACCGACGATCAAAATGAATTCCCCAACACTTTACAAAATTTTCAAAAGGTACTGCCTGATTATCCAAAGTTAAGAACAAATTAGGTACGTTACGATTAGTGAAGACTGCAGCGGCACACTTAGTGACGGAAAACTTAAATCCCCACTGCAAAGCCCATTGGTGAACGGAGTCAAGGGCTGCTTGAATCCGCCCAGCCGAAAATTGTGCATTATGTGAAGAGTGCCATATTGCACAATCGTCAGCATAAAGTGAGTATTTAAGATTCCTGGGGATGGGAGCTGATGACAAAATATCATTGATCATAATGGTAACTAAAGTAGGACTAAGCACACTTCCGTACGGCATCCCGTTTCCCTGGATAAATATATTCGATGTTACGTTACGGGGCAATTCGACAGGGAAAGTCCTGTCCATTAAGAAATTTGGAATAAAAATAGGCAAATTTCCTCTTAAACCATAAGCATAGAGCTTCATTAGTATACCGTGTCACAATATCATGTCATAGGCTTTATGGATGTCCAAGAACACCCCTATCATGAATTCTTTATTGGCAAATGCCTCTGCAATACAATGCTCTAAATTCATTAAATGATCTAGTGAACTTCTGTATTTATGGAAGCCGCATTGTTGATTATTTAACAAATTCTTCGACTCTAAAACAAAAAGAAGCCTATTGTTTACCATTCGTTCCATGACCTTACATAGACAAGAAGTCAACACAATAGGACGAAATGAAGTGGGATTCATGAGACGACCAGCCTCTTTGGGCATCGGTATGACCTGCACAAAGTGCCATGAGTTTGGGAACGCCCGAGACCCCCAAATCTCATTGTACAATGCTAACATCTTAATCAGGCTGTCCTTATGGTGTCAGGGCCAGGGCTGGTGTCTTTACATGATTTAAGGGCAAGGAGCAGTTCATCTAGCGTAAACTCTTGGTTGTACGAGGAGTCTACGTCTTCTGTGGCAAAGTCAATTAACTGTAGCTCAGCCGTGCGTTTATGATGTTGAAAACGCGAATCATAATTGGCTGAGCTACTTACATGAGAAAAACTCCTGGCGAGGATGTTAGCAACGTCCGCGGGCTCGTCATAGATGGTGTTATTCACTTGCAGGGTGGTCACAGGGAAGTATGGGCCTTTATTATTTAATATTCTCATTGTGGACCAGACTTTACTTAATGGTGTTGTACGAGGCACCGTGGACACAAAGGACCGCCTGGAGTCACGTTTGGCCCTTCTTATTAGTCTCTTAGCCTTAGCCCGTGTCTGTTTGTATGCAATAAAATTTTCCTCAGTGGGCTGACTATCAAAAGTCCTGTATCTCGTATTGCGTTTTCTTAATGCTTGTCGGCAATCCGGCGTCCACCAATGGGCTCTATGCTTTGCATGAACTGTAGAAGTCTTGGGAATAGCAGCCTCAGTTGCCTGTAATATGGAAGTAGTTACATTTTCGACCTTAACATCTATGGTCTCCCCAGATATATCTAAATTGGCGATCCTTGAGAAGGATCCCCAATCTGCTTTCTTATAGTTAAATTTTGGAGGTGGAGGGTCCGAAACGATGTCGCGTGTATAAGAAAGACAGATGGGTAAATGATCACTTCCTAAGGAGTCGTTATAAGAGTCCCATGAGAAAACTTGATGTATACCAGGGGAGGCCAAAGATAAGTCAATGGCCGAAAAGTTACCAGTACGATCATCTACACTGAACCACTTAAGAGGGGTTCAAGGGAGCGAGGCCTTGAGGCATGAGAGATGGAACCCTGGAGATAGGGTTCACCTGAGCCTGGAATCGAGGCCAACGAGACAAATCCATTCATGAGGTGTTCAAACGCGTGCCGACTTGAAGCATTTGACACACAATCACCCAAGGAAGATTTAGAGGATTTTGTGCTCCCCTTTTTCTTCTTCCACCCCTTACAGGAAGCGGCGTAGCGATTCCGGAGCACGTAGATGTTAATATAGGAGCACATTACAGTTAGAGCACATTGCAGTACAGCCGGAGCACAGTACTACACCACAGTCGAGCACAGTACTTATGAGACTGAGTAAGCTGTCGAAACCTACGCACTAGATTAACCAGAAGACACTATAAGTACATTATAAAGAAATACATTATTACATCATTGAGTACAGCGGAGTATTTTTCAGAACGGCGAAGTACACACTAAAAGGGTCTCTCTTCCCCCCTCTCTCTCTCTCTCTCTCTCTCTCTCTCTCATTTGGTGGACTCCCTGCTCCTTTCAATGACAGGGAGAGAGAGAGAGAGAGAGAGAGAGAGAGAGAGAGAGAGAGAGAGTCACTATAGTTCAATTCATCCTAAACGCACCCAAATCCTCAACAACCCCACGCAAGTGCACGCAAATCACCTCCGAACGCACTCAAAGGCCCTTAAAGTATGCCAAACACCCAGACACGCACGCACTCCACCTCGCAAAGCCCATGGACACCCAAAAAAGGACCCAGCCAGCTCGTAACGCAACCACCGGACGCACGCACGCAACTTGGAGCATACTGAAAGCACGGAATTAACTCCTATCACACGCCATCGCCCTTAAACGCAGTCCAGTCCCTCTAAAAGCACTCCAGTCCCTTTAAACACACTCATCCGTTTAAACACACTCCAGTCCCTTTAAACGCACTCCAGTCCTTCAAACACACCCCGGTCCCTTTAAATGAACTCCAGTCCCTTTAAACGCACCCCAGTCCCTTTAAACGCACCCCAGTCCCTTTAAACGCACCCCAGTCCCTTTAAACGCACCCCAGTCCCTTTAAACGCACCCCAGTCCCTTTAAACGCACCCCAGTCCCTTTAAACGCACCCCAGTCCCTTTAAATGCACCCCAGTCTCTTTAAACGTACTCAAATCCCCTTAAACGCACTCAAATCCCCTTAAACGCACTCAAATCCCCTTAAACGCACTCAAATCCCCTTAAACGCACTCAAATCCCCTTAAACGCACTCAAATCCCCTTAAACGCACTCAAATCCCCTTAAACGCACTCAAATCCCCTTAAACGCACTCAAATCCCCTTAAACACACTCAAATCCCCTCAAAAGCACCCAAATATCCTTAAACGCACGCAAATCCCCCGTCACAACGCACTGAAAAACGTCCCGAACACGGAGAACGAACGCGGATGCACCAGATCACCTCTTGACACAATCCAGACCTCTTAAACGCAATCTAACGCACGCAATCCACCCTCCAACACACTCATTTCGCCCCCAACGCACCCTAACCTGAGCAGCAACACGAAAAACACCCAGTAACTGCGCCGACTAGCACACAACTAGGCTAAGTCGCACACTGACAGGCGCAAAGGGAAAAGTTGAGGGTCACACTGAGTATTAGGTCGGCTACTTGCTCCCCACGATCATCAATCCTCAAGCTACCCCATTGATAGTGATGGGCGTTAAAATCGCCCAACACTAACTTATTTCCAGGAAGATGTTCAAATAGTGAATTTAAAGCATCACTATCAATGAGGGCATGTGGATGACAGTACAGAGAGAAAATAGACAGATACGTGTTATTAAATTTTACTCTGCACGCGACAGCTTCCAGAGTAGAATTTAGAATCACTTCCGTTTGTGGGTGTGATTTGTGTGTGTAAATGGCAACTCCGTGACCTTCATATCTTCTATACGAGTGGTAGTGTTTGAACTGTGGAGGATCAGGATGATCCTCCAGGCGCGTCTCCTGTAAACAAACAACGTCTGGCCTGTGTAGTGAAAGCAAGATAGCTATATTGTGTAATTTATTCCTAAGACCCCTACAATTCCACTGTAACAGAGTGAATGTGGCGGTTTAAGATTTTCGTTGGGGGCCTGTGTGCTTGGTCTTTTTTTTGCCGCCCGCCAGCAGGCGAGCAACTACCGGGGGACCTATCCCGGTGCTTGCTAATGGAAACCTCCATATTCTCATCAATAACAAGGCTCCCAGACTCCACCGAGGAAGAACTATTCTTTCTCTCCCTCACTACATCAGGAGCGGGAAGGACGAGGACGTGCCGGCTTGATGAGGGTGGTCAGATTAATCTTATCAGAGTTGTAGGACCTCGATTTTGGCCGCACCGACTGCGAAGGAGCAGCAGCAGCCTGAGAGTAAGAAGTAGTGACAGGGATGTCTGTAAGAGTGTTGGAACGTACAGGAGGTCTAGACTGAGAGGCAGGGCGAGTGGCATGAGGAGCGAAGGTAAGGTCAGTCTGTCTCCACGGTGCACATCACGGGACGGGACACAACCGCCGATGCATAGGAGACATTAGGCTTAGGAGTTGCATGCAACTCCTTCACCTTCTTCCTAGCATTGTAAAAGGATATGCCTTCAGTCGCTTTCACTGTGCAGACCTTTTCTCCTCCTTCCACTTGGGACAAATCCTAGAGGAAATGGAGTGAGCACCCTGACAGTGGAAACAACATTCAGCCTCTGATGTACAGTGGTCAGCAGAATGTCCTACAGCTGTGCACTTGCCACATACTACGTTTGAAGCTCGACAAGTCTTTTCATAATGTCCATAGAGCTGACATTTTGAACAACGAAGGGGATTTGGCATATATGTTCTGACACTGACAATTTCGTGTCCAACCTTCACATTAGCTGGAAGAGATACTTTACCAAAAGTCAAAATAATAGTTGCGGTCTTCGTCCTCCTGCCTTCCTTGAATCTAGTAATGAACCTTGCCTCTATTACATCTTGCTGAGCAAATTCCTGTAGAATTTCGTCCTCCTCCATAAGCACAAGATCCCTGCAGGTGATAACACCCTTGCAGGAATTCATGGCATGCGGGATCGTTGTCTGGACATCATAACAGTGGAACTTCCTCAGTTTCAGCAAATCCTTTACCTGGGCAGAATTAAATGTCTTAACTAAGAGATCTCCACTTGTAAGTTTTTTAATTTGTTCTACCTCACCTGCACACCCATCAATCACCTTCTTGATGATGAAGGGACTGAGGCTGGACAAGGGAGTAGAACCAACCGCGTGCAGCAAAACGAAACTGGCATTTTTAACATCGATGTCTAGCGGAGGGCGTGTCTGGGGCCGTTCAGTCTGGGGGCAGTCTGTCTGTAAATCGGTCGGGGTTCGGTCAGGACTACCTCCCACCCTGAAGGGGGGAAGGGAGGCAGCAGGGGCATCCGCTCTAGTAACCACTTCCCCCTCGCGGGGGAAGTGGGAAGAAAGAGAAAAATGAGCAAGGGACAAAGTACCTGGGAAAGGCACACCTAGTCTGAGATTACCCTCTCAAACGACTCTCGGTAGGACGCGCCTGTGTGTAAAGGCAGCATCACACTGGGACAAAAGTGGCTAACATGCTAGCCAGTTTTGCGACCCGCTAGCCAAACTGACTCACGGTGAGCAAGATTTCGCTTGCGAGGCGAAATGGATAATAATTCTCTCTCTCATCTTTTTGGTGGGATTAGAACTCAAATGAGCCTATATTAATTTTGTAATTGGTGAGAAAATATTCTGTTATTCACAGAAGGAAACTTTAACTAAAATTGTTACGTAAATACAACTTAATTCATGTGGTTTTTATTCACTTTTATTTTTTTCTTGTAACATGAAATAAATGTTCGGACACTCGGGTGACCAGCCACGGAGGCTGTCTGTCTCCAAACAACAAGTAGAAATCAGATTTCGATATGGATCCTGCAGTAAAGAAAACTCTAGAAGGCTGCTTTGTGGCTCTGGAGTTGCTAAAGTACGTGAGGCGGTTACAGAAATTGAGGAAAAGGGAGTGGGTACTCCGTGGTGGTTTGTTTACAAATGACCACGAGGCGCCAAGGCAGACGACCCTGTTAGCCGTTTCGGCTCGCCAAAACACACGAATGTGACGGACACTCGACTCTGCTAGCCTTTTTTGGCTCGCATGTTATCCACTTTTGGTCTAGTGTGACGCCACCTTAACTCACACCCCAGAGCGATCAGTGGGCGGTACACTCCAGAGGTAAGTAAAGGCGATCTCAGCTAATTAGATATAGACACCTACTATATCTCTACTAAGGACAGGGAGGAATATTAGAACTAGCTAACCTAACCTTTATTACGCTTTGTACAAAACTAATGCCGGTGAGGCAGCCCTGAAAACTAGAGGAGAGCCAGAAGAACACGTCCTTACTCCCCACGACCATGCATCAAGAGTCGCCCGGCGGTTTGGCGCTGCCGCTGCTCCCCGCCTTTTATACTTGACCATCACAGTACCAGGAATCCGCTAAAACTTTAATTGATTACCTTCTAATATTATTGTCTCTTCTAAGATCTCCAAAGAATACGAAAAATACGCTTGCTCTCGACATACATAGAGAAATGACTTACGATATCTAAAATTTTTGTAATAGGCGTAAAGGAATTTTTATCATAACGAACCCAAAATAAATAGGAATCCGACCAATTTATTTCCATGCCGGTCTATGTGAATACATGACTGACTGCACGACGCCAATAACATAAATTTCGCGCTTCACAAATGACTATTATCAACAATCATATCTCATACAACTCCCAATCCACTACTACATAGTTCAAAAGGGGAACACTATTACCATCAACATGTAAATCTCTGGATCAGAGCTAAGTCTATTAATATCAAGTCGGTTCACTTTTCCTCAGTGCGCAGGTAGGCGTGGCTTGTGTGTGACTCAGTCGGATTAAATAACAGAAAATGTATAAAAGGGCAGACTCAAATTAAACATTTATAGTAAGGGAAAACGAAGCAGGGGAAGAAGTGTGGATTCGTATAACCATATAACATTGCAGTAGGTTCCCTCAGACTCCTACGCCTTCCTTCACACATTTCAGTCCCTTCCCTCACTTCGGACTGAAAAATGTGTCATAATCTGGAGAGTGCAGCATACATTCACCCACCACCACGATCAGGCGTCAACTGGACTTCGGTTTTGTGTAAACTGACTGTAATGCTGGGTTGGATTAGGCTCGACTTCTCGTACCTATTCAACCCAACGCGGAGCGGGGTCCTCTTTCGAGACCGGAGCTAGTGCAATAAAGAGAGGTAGGACATAAAAACCTTCGGCAACACCATACACGTATATTACTACAGTGAGACACAGGACACTTCAGCAGACATTACATCACAATATAGAGCAATACAAAAACCTTATCTAAAATATTGTGTATCTCGCAGGATACTAGCTTTCTAGATACTAATGACAATACAACAAATCTTGGTAATAGGAGTGCAGTAAATACAGGTGCGCGCGGAGCGCGTGAGGGATGGGGGGGTTTGTGATCCACCAGGAGGAGGTAGGGGAGACACGGAGAGTGACTTAAAACGGCGAGGAGACAATTATGGTAATATTGAAGGATGCCCGATATTAGCAAGGGAGTTTAGGTGTTTTCTGTTGGCGAAAATTCTTTGACAAATAACTCTGATTCTTACTTTGGCTTTAAGAGCGGGAGCGAGGAATGGAGAGAGTTTTTAGGAATAGCGTGCGGAGGAGGGGAATATCGTTAATACTCGCCTTCCTTGTTATTTTGGTGGAAATAAGTTTCTGTAGGCACAAACTTATTCATTACACATCTCCTAGGTATGATATGTAGACTTTCGCTTCACAACGCGTAACAAAGTCGGAATACTCGTAAATACTATTCCACCATATTACTTAGAGACTAGCCAATAGAACTCCAATAATATTTTAGCCTTTCTTCGGGTTCTAGAGATATGTCTTTAGAAAGATTCGGGGTGACACTCGCACGTATTTTCACTTTAGGTCTCAACCCACATTCTTGTCCTTCAACTGGGTATTGTGTTCTGGTTTACCCCAATGGAGATTACATAAAGTTACTGCACAATACTTATTCTAAGAGAAAGGGAGTCTCACTTAACCTACTTCCCGATTGTTACAGGGTCACTCGTATTTCTTCATGGAGAGAAACAAGGACACGTCATCGGCGATCCGGTCGGACCGAGGCCGTCGTCAGGGCGGGGTGAGCCGAGAGGGCACGGGGCGACTCGCAAGGGCGTCCTCTCGCGTCCGGGGGTTTCCGGACTGGGCTCCGGCGTAAGGCCCGTAGGACTGGGGCCGAAGAGGTCTAGGAACCTCTGGGTCAGGTCCCGGCGTCGCGGAGGCGTGGTGAGGTCTCGCCCGGGTGTCCTAGGGCGGGCCGGAAGAGGCGATAGACTGCGGTCTCCCACGACCAGGGGCGCCGTCAGGGGAGGACTGCGGCAGCGGCTGTCACGGGGGCCCGACCCGTGGGTCTGCTCGAAGGCCACGCGTAGGGAACAGAGGCCAGGGGAAACAGGGAGGTCTCTCCGAGATATTCTGGAGCGAGACCCCTGGAGTTCAACCTCCGGTTGTGGAGACGTCCCTCTCCTCACTATACCCTGGGAGCCACCATCGATCGTCTCTACCGGAGTGCTGAGGGAGCGACCGTTGATCGTCTCTACCTGAGCTTTGGGAGAGCGACCATTGATCGTCTCTACCTGGATTTTGGGGGAGCAACCATTGATCGTCTCTACCTGGTTTTTAGGGGAGCGACCATTGATCGTCTCTACCGGGGGGCCAAGGGAGCGACCATGGATCGTCTCTACCTGGGCTTTGGGGGAGCGACCGTTGATCGTCTCTACCCGAGTTTTGGGGGAGCGACCATTGATCGTCTCGACTGGAGGGCTAAGGGAGCGACCATTGATCGTCTCTACCTGAGCTTTGGGAGAGCGACCATTGATCGTCTCTACCTGGGTTTTGGGGGAGCGACCATTGATCGTCTCTACCCGAGCACGGTGGGAGCGACCGTTGATCGTCTCTACCGGAGGGCCAAGGGAGCGACCATTGATCGTCTCTACCTGGGTGTTATGGGAGAGACCATTGGTCGTCTCTACCGGGGTTTTATGGGAGCGACCATAGATCATCTCTACCGGGGTTTTATGGGAGCGACCATAGATCGTCTCTACCTGTTCACTGTGGGAGCGACCATAGATCGTCTCTACCTGAGGGACGCTGCCTGGAGTATTGTTTCTGACTCCACCCCTAGCTAACTCGGTGATTCCGCCACGCGAAGGTAGTGTCTTTCGCCTATGGTGGCGGCGGCGTGGTGGTTGAGTGTCACAGGGGCTCACGGCCCGGGCTGACATACGTCGTTGTTGTCCGGAGTGGTGGTGGCTGGCGGCGGCTACCCCGTGGGGTCCGAGTGGGGGTGTCAGCATTCTGGAGGGCGAACTCCACTGTTCCTGGTTCGCCTCGATGTCGGGGATACTGCGGTTTTCTCCAGAATATTCCGGAGTATTGTATGTGTGTCTGTCAAAGCCACGCATTTCACCACCGTGTTCTTGAAAAAAGTCACGTCCCTGTGGCTGGAGGTGGAACGCTAGAGTGTTGGAGGTGGTGTAAACGGGCTGGAGGTGTCGGAGTGTGTTCTGCCAGGCGGCAGTGTAAGAATTTTCCTCTTGTGCTTGGTCATAGGTGAGGAAGAGGGCAGAGGGGGTGGTGGTGTGCTGGAGGATATTTAACAGGTGGTGTGGCCCGCGGAGCCGGTGGTTCTTGGTAAAGGAAGGGGCCCATACAGCCAGCTTAATCCTCATGTTGCTTGGTGTGGTTGTCGGTGTGGTTGGAGGTTGAATGCCGGATAGAGTGGGCGAAGGCCGGGTTTTGTGCGGTAGTAATGCGGCATTGAGTCTCTGGGGAGTACAGGTAGGAGGGATTTGGGCTTGATTTAGCTGGAAGGTGTGAAGTTGCGGGGAGGTGGGTGGTGTAGGGGTGTGGGAATATTGGGCGGGTGGGCGTGAGAGGCGGCCAGAGCGGATGGTGGTGGTGGTGAGGGTAGGGGTGGGGGGGAGGGGGGCGTTGGGTGTGGGCGTGTTGTCTTTCGTGCCGCGGGCGTGGTAGAACGTGGTATTGGTGGAGTGGGCGTACGGGTGGTGGGCAGGGGAAGGGGGGGGAAGGGGCTTGTGGTGAAGGGGTGGTGGTGGTGAGGGTAGGGGTGGGGGGGGAGGGGGGCGTTGGGTGTGGGCGTGTTGTCTTTCGTGCCACGGGCGTGGTAGAACGTGGTATTGGTGGAGTGGGCGTCCGGGTGGTGGGCAGGGGAAGGGGGGTGGAAGGGGGTTGTGGTGAAGGGGTGGTGGTGTGGGCGGAAGGGGTGGTGGTGGGCTGGAGGGAGGGGGTGGCGGCAGGGGCCGGAGATGGGAGAGTGAGGACTGAGGGGGAAGCCATGGACGGGTGGGGCGAAGGGGAGGGGGGGTGGTGGGGGAGGCATCAGGTGAGGTGCCTGGGGCAGGAGAGGTGGAGGTGGTAGGGGGGGAGAGGGGGAAGGGGAGGAGGAGATGTAGCACTCATATGTGGTTGTAGAGGGTGAAGCGGGAACCGTGGGGGGTTGGGGGGGTGGGGTCGGGGCGGGGGGAATGGGCGTGCGAAAGGGGCGCACGTGTCGGTTTCGGAGGGTACGGGGAGTGCCGTGGTAGTCCACGACGACCTGGTAAGAGTTGGGGATCTTGGTGATGGTGTGGGGGCCCGTGAAACGGGGGGCAAGTTTGTGGTGAGTGGGAAGTTGGGCGACGACTACGGTGTCACCCGGCTTGTAGGGGTTGGTGGCTGTGTCGGGTTCAAGATCTAAGCTCCGCTGTAGGTGATATACCCGCCTTTTTAGCAAGTGTAGCGGGTCCGTGGCAGGGGCGGAGGTGGGCGGTTGCAGGTGATGGTGTAAAGGTAGTAGGAGGGGGGTTTCACCAAAGATCCTTTCGTGGGAGGAAACCCCGTCCTCTCGGGGGCACGAATTCATGCCCCACTGGACGATTTTGACGTGTGCTGGCCAATTGTTGTCTTTTGTAACCTCCATTCTGGTCCGTAGCTGATTTGCCAAGGTACGATGGCTGCGTTCACACACCGCGTTCCCTTGAGGCCAATATGGTGAGGAGTGGGAGATTTCGTATCCAAAAATCCTGACCAGCTCTTCCCAGACTTTTCCGGAGAATTCGGGGGCATTATCGGAATGGATGGCTTGGGTAATGCCAAAGTAGGGGAAAACGTGTCGGAGTAAGGCATCGGCGACAGCGACGGCATGATGTTCTTTAGCGGGGCAGGCTACTACGAACTTGGAGTACGTGTCGACAAAAGTTATCACGTACTTATATCCCGATTTAGGAGGGAGAGGCCCTACCACGTCGACTGCTAGGAGCTGCCAGGGTTTGTGGGCAGTGATATGGCCAGAAGGCCCGGCGGTCCGGGTAATGTCTTTCCCGAGCGCGCAGGCGCGGCAAGTTTGAATAATTTCCTTGGCGAGGGTGGAGGGGTTCGGGGCCCAGTAGACGTCATTAAACACCTGTAGCAATTTTTTTGTGCCCAAATGGATGCCGTTGTGGGCGTGTAACTGGCGCAGGGTGTCACGTGCCGCATCGGGGGCCAAGAGGATGTGTCCAGACGGGGTTAAAAGGTGGTCGCCCTGTCGGCACAATTTGGGAAACAGGTAGGCTGGAATCCAGGGGGGGCGTTCCTTGTGGTGCCAGAGTTCTAGCAGGTCCCGGTCTGGTTGGATCGCACGGATGGAAAGGCGGAAGAGGGCATCTGCGTTGGTGTGGAGCTTCCCGGGTCTGTACGAGATCTCGTATTGGAATTCCTCTAGGGTGTCACGCCATCGGACGATTTGAGCGTTCTGGGAGTCCGATTGTTGCAGCCACTGGAGTGATTGGTGGTCGGTTATTATAGTGACTTGGGTCCCGGAAAGGTAAGCCCTAAAATATTGGAGGGACCAGATTATGCCGAGGCATTCTCGCTTGGTGGCGGCATAATTTTTCTCGGCTGGGTTCAGTGTGCGGCTGGCACAAGCAATAATGTGTTCCCGACCGGCCTGTACCTGGGCTAGAACAGCGCCAATGGCGTCAAGGGAGACGTCCGTGTAGAGGCGAAAAGGGAGGGCATAGTCGGGGAAAGCCACGATGGGGGCCGAGATAAGCTTGTCTTTCAGCTGTTGGAAAGCGGTTTGTCGGTCCTCTGTCCAGAGGAAAGGTTCCCCTTTTCTCGTCAGGTCGTGAAGAGGTTTAGCAATCTGTGCAAACCCCTTCACGAAGCGGCGGTAGTAGGACGCGAGCCCCAAGAAGGCACGGATGCCGTGGACATCCTGCGGAGGTGGTATGTCCGCTATGGCACGCAGCTTGTCGGGGTCTGGGGAAATTCCTGCTTGGGAAATGGTATGGCCTAGAAACGCGACGGTTTTTGCGGCCAGGACACATTTGGATGGATGTAACTTGAGGCCTGCCTGGCGAATTCGGGTGAAAACTCGGCGGAGGCGCTGCAAGTGGTCAGCCCAGGTTTGACTAAAAACAATGACATCATCAAGATAGGCCAAACATATCTCCCAAGTGAGGCCGCTTAAAACAGATTTCATCAGCCTGGAAAACGTGGCAGGGGCATTGCAGAGGCCGAATGGCAGGACATTAAATTCATAATGTTGGCCATTACTGGTAGAGAAGGCCATCTTGCCTTGATGATCCGGATGGACGGGGACTTGCCAATATCCAGACTGGAGGTCAAGGGTAGAAAACCAAGACGCCCCGTATAGGGAGTCTAGGGAATCGTCGATGCGGGGGAGGGGAGTAGCATCCTTAATCGTGACGTTGTTCACGCGGCGGTAATCAATGCAAAACCGCATCGTGCCGTCTTTTTTTTTCACTAGAACGACGGGGGAGGACCACGGGCTGGTGGAGGGGGAAATAACACCCGCCTCTTCCATTTCGCGCACTTGGCGGTCCTCCTCTTCTCTCTGTCGGGGGTTCTTACGTCGGGAAGGTTGTCGTATCGGAGGGCCTGTCGTATGGATCTCGTGAGACAGGTACGTAGTGTGTCCTATATCTGCGGGCCCTGCCGCAAACAAATCCTGGAACTCCAGGAGGAGGCGGCGTAAGGCGTCCGACTGTTGGTCGGAGAGATGGTCAGGGATGGGGGGAAGGGGGGCGGGGCGGGGGGGGCGGGGGCCCCGGGACGCAGGGCTCGGCTTCTTCCATCTCTCCGACGATAAGCCCTTTGGGGAGGGTGAGAGGGGATGGTGCGAGATTGGCGATGCGAATGGCAGCGCGTTGGGGGGGGAGAATGGTAGGGGAAACGAGGCAGGCGGAAAGGGGTCCGGCAGGGAGGAGGGGGGAGAACAAAACGGATGGGCCCGAGGGCCTGTTCAGGGGCACCCATGCCTCGTGGTGTGAGGGGATGGTAACGGCAGCGGAAATGGTGGCAGGGAAGGAGGGGGCAAGAGTGGGGTGGGGTGGCGCGGGGGAAGGGGGGGGCGAAGAAGGGGAAAAAAAAGAGAAAGAGTGCCGGGGGGGGGGTTTGTGTGGGTCCTCTGACCGGGGCTGCGGCGTGCAGGTACAAACGGCTGGAGCGGAGCGGGGTGGGGGGTGGAACTGGAGTTGTCGGTTGCGATAGTCGATAGTGGCTCCGAGTTTTTGAAGTAGGTCTAGCCCTAAATATCCGTCATAGCTCCGGCATGAGGAATAAAAAATGATGAAGGGGTGCTGGGCAGATACTGGCTGGTGGGTGTCGACCCGTAGGGCCCGAGTCTCCCCACGGATGGGCAGGGGGCCATCCCCCGCTTCTATAAGGTGAGTGGTAGTGGGGCGGAGTGGGCCAAACCGTGATTTGTAGCGGGAGAAATAATGGCTGTAAAGACAGGATCTGGCTGCTCCTGTATCAACTAGTAGTCTGGCCTTCACGCCGTTGATTTTCATCTTGTGGTATACCGGGGGGCGATACTTAGGGGTGATGGCTCCCGCCACCGTGGGTTGGTGCGGGGGCGGGCCTAAAAATCCAGCTGGCTAGGGCTCTCGTGCTCCTGTTCCTGCTCTAATTCTCCTGGTGGGGGGTCGTCCGCCAGCGCCAGCTCGTCCCGTGGGGCTTCGCCTTCTAGGGCGGAGACCTTACGCGAACCCGGGGTTGTGCTTTTGCGGCGAGCAGCTTTCAGCTGGTCCCGTATGTCATGAAGGGGGCAACGGCAGTTGAAGGCTGTGAATTCCCACGGGTTGATCAGACTTAAGTTTGGGTTTTTTTGCGGGGCGGGGCGCCGACGAGAGGGGTGCGCCCTGGGTGGGCTAGGCGTCGGGGTCGGGCTGGTGTGGGGCAGGGGCGGACGCGGTGCGGCTGGGGGAGCCGGGGGCCGGGTGGGGAATTTCTTGACAACATTAATTTGTTGTGGAGGAGGGCAGGCGGTCAGGAGGCGCCGTATCAGCTGTATATCCCTATCCATGTCTCCTGTCGGGTCGTGGATAGTAAAGTGTTGCTTCACAACACTTGGGAGTACTCGGAGCAGAGTATTGAAGGTGTGCTGATCCCGGGTTTCTTCGTCTGTCTCCGGGTAGGCAGCAGTAATCAGGCTTCTTGCCTGCAACAGGGTATTATCTAAATCCCCGTCATAAGTAAAGCTATCCAATTTGGATAGAGCCACCACTTTCCCTAGTGATGGGGTGATGGCTTGGACCGCGAACTTGGTAAAGTTCTGCCAGGTGAGTTCTGGGACAATTTTTGGCGCAATATTTGCTGCGGCTTTACCCAGTAGTGGTAGTGTGACTGCAATTTTTTGTTGGTCATTATCGAAGCCAATACCTAGTAAGGGTTTAACTATTGCAAGATATGTGTGTATGTCATACTGGTCAGGGTCAAAGTTGGGTAACTGAACGTGCGGTTTAGTTGCCATTTTCCCAAATATTTCCTATTTACCTCTCTTCTACGCTCGGATCTAGAACCACCGCTGGCCACCAGTGTAATGCTGGGTTGGATTAGGCTCGACTTCTCATACCTATTCAACCCAACGCGGAGCGGGGTCCTCTTTGGAGACCGGAGCTAGTGCAATAAAGAGAGGTAGGACATAAAAACCTTCGGCAACACCATACACGTATATTACTACAGTCAGACACAGGACACTTCAGCAGACATTACATCACAATATAGAGCAATACAAAAACCTTATCTAAAATATTGTGTATCTCGCAGGATACTAGCTTTCTTGATACTAATGACAATACAACAAACCTTGGTAATAGGAGATGAGTAAATACAGGTGCGCGCGGAGCGCGTGAGGAGGGAGGGGGGGGTTTGTGATCCACCAGGAGGAGGTAGGGGAGACACGGAGAGTGACTTAAAACGGCGAGGAGACAATTATGGTAATATTGAAGGATGCCCGATATTAGCAAGGGAGTTTAGGTGTTTTCTGTTGGCGAAGATTCTTTGACAAATAACTCTGATTCTTACTTTGGCTTTAAGAGCGGGAGCGAGGAATGGAGAGAGTTTTTAGGAATAGCGTGCAGAGGAGGGGAATATCGTTAATACTCGCCTTCCTTGTTATTTTGGTGGAAATAGGTTTCTGTAGGCACAAACTTATTCATTACACATCTCCTAGGTATGATATGTAGACTCTCGCTTCACAACGCGTAACAAAGTCGGAATACTCGTAAATACTATTCCACCATATTACTTAGAGACTAGCCAATAGAACTCCAATAATATTTTAGTCTTTCTTCGGGTTCTAGAGATATGTCTTTAGAAAGATTCGGGGTGACACTCGCACGTATTTTCACTTTAGGTCTCAACCCACATTCTCGTCCTTCAACTGGGTATTGTGTTCTGGTTTACCCCAATGGAGATTACATAAAGTTACTGCACAATACTTATTCTAAAAGAAAGGGAGTCACACTTAACCTACTTCACGATTGTTACAGGGTCACTCGTATTTCCTCATGGAGAGAAAAAAGGACACGTCATCGGCGATCCGGTTGGACTGAAGGCGTCGTCAGGGCGGGGTGAGCCGAGAGGGCACGGGGCGACTCGCGAGGGCGTCCTCTCGCGTCCGGGGGTTTCCGGACTGGGCTCCGGTGTAAGGCCCGTAGGACTGGGGCCGAAGAGGTCTAGGAACCTTTGGGTCAGGTCCCGGCGTCGCGGGGGCGTGGTGAGGTCTCGCCCGGGTGTCCTAGGGCGGGCCGGAAGAGACGACAGACTGCGGTCTCCCACGACCAGGGGCGCCGTCAGGGGAGGACTGCGGCAGCGGCTGTCACGGGGGCCCGACAGGTGGGTCTTCTCAAAGGCCACGCGTAGGGAACAGAGGCCAGGGGAAACAGGGAGGTCTCTCCGAGATATTCTGGAGCGAGACCACTGGAGTTCAACCTCCGGTTGTGGAGACGTCCCTCTCCTCACTATACCCTGGGAGCGACCATCGATCGTCTCTACCGGAGTGCTGAGGGAGCGACCGTTGATCGTCTCTACCTGAGCTTTGGGAGAGCGACCATTGATCGTCTCTACCTGGATTTTGGGGGAGCAACCATTGATCGTCTCTACCTGGTTTTTAGGGGAGCGACCATTGATCGTCTCTACCGGGGGGCCAAGGGAGCGACCATGGATCGTCTCTACCTGGGATTTGGGGGAGCGACCGTTGATCGTCTCTACCCGAGTTTTGGGGGAGCGACCATTGATCGTCTCAACTGGAGGGCTAAGGGAGCGACCATTGATCGTCTCTACCTGAGCTTTGGGGGAGCGACCATTGATCGTCTCTACCTGGGTTTTGGGGGAGCGACCTTTGATCATCTCTACCCGGATTTTGGGGGAGCGACCATTGATCGTCTCTACCCGAGCACGGTGGGAGCAACCGTTGCTTGTCTCTACCGGAGGGCCAAGGGAGCGACCATTGATCGTCTCTACCTGGGTGTTAGGGGAGCGACCATTGATCGTCTCTACTGGGGTTTTATGGGAGCGACCATAGATCGTCTCTACCGGAGGGCCAAGGGAGCGACCATTGATCGTCTCTACCTGGGTGTTATGGGAGCGACCATTGATCGTCTCTACCGGGGTTTTATGGGAGCGACCATAGATCGTCTCTACCGGGGTTTTATAGGAGTGACCATAGATCGTCTCTACCTGTTCACTGTGGGAGCGACCATAGATCATCTCTACCCGAGGGGCGCTGCCTGGAGTATTGTTTCTGACTCCACCCCTAGCTAACTCGGTGATTCTGCCACGCGAAGGTAGTGTCTTTCGCCTACGGTGGCGGCGGCGTGGTGGTCGAGTGTCACAGGGGTGCACGGCCCGGGCTGACATACGTCGTTGTTGCCCGGAGTCGTGGTGGCTGGCGGCGGCTACCCCGTGGGGTCCGAGTGGGGGTGTCGGCATTCTGCAGGGCGAACTCCGCTGTTCCTGGTTCGCCTCGATGTCGGGGATACTGCGGTATTCTCCGGAATATTCCGGAGTATTGTATGTGTGTCTGTCAAAGCCACGCATTTCACTGACGTCACTCCGATGCTCCGACCCCTGCGCCAGCTTGGACCCGTTTTAGATGGAAGTAATCCGACTTGGTCTTAGTAGACTTTCATCCTAGGATCAGAGTATGAGGGAAAACATTCGCGATTGTTAATCCCCTACTAAAGCTTTCGCGGTTATACACCTTTGTTGAAAATGGCTGGTTCATATGTATAAAGTTAATCACATTCGCACCAATACTCGACCAAGTACTACCAATATCAGAATCATGCTCACATTATGAATATCAACTGAGAATAAACTTAAATATAGGACTTAACGGCTGAACATGAAGTATACAAACGGTATTACAACAATACCTAAGCTTAAGATTACATTTACAATATTATACTAACTCATACTGTACTTAAAATTCTGGCACTACACGGGTCCTTCCTCCTGAAAAAAAAAAATAAAATAAATGAACTCAACATCGGAAGTCAACATTCAATTCATTCATCTACATTTCCAAGGGACGTGTGTGCGGACGGGAGAGACTTTCCAAATTTTGACTGTGAACTTCTCTACGAACTGATCTCTTTTACCTTTTGGAACTCTAGAATGAGATAAAGATTTCCCTGACTCTTCCTCCAGTAAGTGGCACCTACACAAGTAAAATCGCGTACCCCAGGGGGTCACTTCTCTGTCACGATAAACTCTCGAAATTCAGTGGAGATGTGCCCCAACGAACTTCCTGCCTGGGTGGCAACATGATCGTCTCATCTGGACTGACCCGTACTCTCGCTGCCAGGATCGTCCCAGGGGCGCTTCCCATTCATACAGCCTACTAATTAATCGCATTCACGCTCCCATCCATTCATTCTTATGCTTCCAGCTCTCCACTTAGTAACTGACGAGAGTCTGTCAGGTCCTGAAATCACTGTTCCACCCTAGACTGTGATGACTGTAACTTGAGGGGGTTACTAGGTTTCCCTCGAATTAAGGCAACCTAATATTTCCAATGAACTAGGCTGCACCCATAATCAAAACTCGTATGAACTCTAGACACAAGATGAAACTCTTTAAATTCTCAATAGATGAAACTTCTCTTGAACTCTAAACTGTCAGACAGTCCTATCCGCACACATTTCCCTATCCATCTCTTAAATTAATGCTGCAATAACCAGCTTCAAACACTCAACATTCTTCAATAAGTCTCACGGGGCGGTAATTGTTCATCCATTGGATCAGGTTCAAAGGCCTCTTCCAGGGGTTCTAAGAGCCACTCTTCTCCTCTGTAATAGGGCTTGTCCTGCGGCTCTTTGTATCCTTTTCCCCGTGAACACATTTTCTACCACGTACACATTTCTGTCCATCAACACTTCCACTACACGATAAGGACCATCTCATTTCACATTAAGTTTTCGACATGTACCGGGTGCCATGATTTCCTTCTTAATCCACGCAAGGGTTCCAGCTCCAACCGCTTGATTCTTCCACCTTCGATTAGCCATGTCTCTATACCAACGTGTCATATTCTGGTGCGTTTCCCGTATGACAGCATGGGGAACAGCCCCCTCGTCTTCCTCATTGTCAACAGAGGGTAAGGGTGCACCGACCAGCCTAGGTGGATGGCGAGAGAAGGTGAAGTAGGGTTGCTATCCCATGGATGTATGAACTGCCTGATTCATGACGATCTGACATGGCTGGAGCAGCAGGGGCCATTGAAGAGGATCGCCCTGACATAGGGTGGAGAGGATTGACTTCAGGGTCTGATGCATCCACTCGGTGATGCCGTTCCCTTGAGGATGATAGGGGGTTGTGTAGTAGAGGGTGATTTGGTGTCGCTGGCAGAATTGCTGAAAGTCTCTGCTGGTGAACTCACCTCCGTTGTCCAGGACAATACTGCAAGGTGTGCCATAGTCTGCCACATACTGCCTGAATTTGACTGTGATGTGTGTGGATTGTTTTGTTTTGAGGGGGAAGAACCTAGCGAATCGGCTATAATGGTTCACTACTGTAAGAACATAATCATAACCCAGGACTCCAGCAACCATATCAGTAAGGTCTATTCCAATCCTCTCCAGCGGCTTATTCATTGGAGGCAATTCCTTCCACTGTCGCTGCAGTCCAGTGTCCTGTTTGAATCTCTGGTAAGTTATAGATTTTTTTTTGCATATTCACACACATCAACCTTAAGATTTTGCCAGTAATATAGTTCTTCAGCCTTTTTGATAGTTTTCTTTTGTCCCAGATGACCAGATAACTCATGCATGTTGAAGGGCCTGTACAACTAAGGCATGAGGGACTATGAGGCTGTAATGAAGACTACCATCTTCATTACAGCCTCAAAATAGGGACATCAGCAAAATTGGCAACAAAACCTCATGTGTTCGAAGATGATGAACAGAAAATAGCAGTCACCCTGCCTTTCCTGGGCAAAGCAGTAGCCAGTATCGCACCCATGATCGTCCCGGAGCTGACATGGGCAAGTTTCACTCAAATAGTGATTCATGCCATCAGGCCATCACTGGGAAAGTTGTGGCACTATCACAACTTGACAGCCTAACCTACAATAGGAAGCTAGATGACACTCATCCAGGCCAGGCGACTCGTCACTGCCACATACCCGGAGACTGATGCAGGAACCTGGGAACAACATACATTCAACACACTTCTAAGGGTCCTCCCCAATGTTATCAAGGAACGTTTTACGATACATGACCCAATGGGAGACCTAGATAAAGACATTCAACTGATACGACGCCTCCTAGCCTCCCGCTCCACCCCACAGCAGATCAACGTTGTACACAAATTCCACACCCAAAGACCAACACCACACCACAAACCACGAGTGCCCTCAGCCCACACCAACCCCATGGCAACATCCAACCTACCCAGGGCGCATTCCCCAGACAAGCGCCCCAACCCCAAGAAAACACAAACGTGATCTCCATCAACCCGTGGGAATTCTCCACCTGCAGCCACAGATGTCCACTCCACGACATCAGAGATCAACTAAAAGCTGCCTGGTGCAGACCAGCCACCCAGGGATGACGGAGTGTCCTCCCTAGATAACGAGGGCCCCGAGGACAACACCTTACCAACCCCGGGCACCAACCCCAAGGAAACGGAGCCAGAGGAAGACAAGATCCCATAGCTGCTGGATTTTTAGGCCTGCTCCTGCACCTCCCCTTGGTTGCGGGGGCAACCTCTCAGAAATACCTCCCCCCAAGTCTACAACAAGATGAGACTGAATGGGGTAAAGGCGAGGCTACTGTTTGACACGGGAGCATCCAGGTCCTGCCTCTACAGCCATTTTGACTCCCATGACAAATTGGCTTTTGGCCCGCTTTTCCCTACATCAGCTCATCTCGTGGACGCGGGGGATGGCCCCCTTCCCATACGTGGGGAAACCTGGGCCTTACGCACCGACATCCACCAAGTCTCAACCCAACACAAATTCATTGTGTTTGACTCTACCTGCCATGCATATGATGGTTACCTGGGACTGGACCTCCTGCAGAAGCTATGCACAACCATTGATTGTCACAAGCAACAACTCCAGTTCCAAAAGCCCCCCTCCCCCTCCCCCGAGCCCCTCCCTCCAGCCCCTCTGCACGTGCAGACTCCCCTCTTCCCCCCCTCACTCCCCCATGCTCCCCCCCTCCACACCCCACCTTCCCAGCAACCATCTCCTCCTCCCTAACAATCGCCTCCACCCCCCCAAGGATGAGGCTTGGCTACGTCTGAACAGGCCCACTGGTGCCTCTGTCCTGTTCTCCCCCAGCCTACCACCTGGTACCCTCTCGTCCTGTCTGCTATTCCCCACCTTCCTCCCACCCCCCCACATTGCAGAAGTCCGAGTAGCAAACACCCCCCTCATGCTACCTAAAGGATTAGTGGTGGAAGAGATAGAAGAAGCCGAGACCTGTGCACCCCCCCCCATTTCCCCCCTGCCGCCCTACCACCATTACCAGAACACCTCTCACTTTACCAAGCGGACAGCCTCCACCACCTTCTGGACTTCCAAGACCTTTTTCGCGCCAGGCCATACCAACAAAGGCCACACCACCTACCTGACGCATGAAATACACACCACAGGACCACCCATTCGCCAACCATCACGGCAGAATAACCCCAAACAACGGCCTGAGGAAGACTGGCAGGTCCAGGAAATGCTCAATGCCGATGTTGTATAACCCTCCACCAGCCCTTGGTCCTCCCCCCGTCGTCCTGGTAAAAAAGAAAGATGGCACCATGCGCTTTTGTGTGGATTACTGCCGATTGAACGACGTGACCAGCAAGGATGCCACTCCCCTTCCCAGGATAGACGACTCCCTCGGTTCCCCATACGAAGCCTCTTGGTTCTCTACCTTGGACCTCCAATTGGGATACTGGCAAGTCCCCGTACACCCTGAGGACAGGGGGAAACACTATGAGTTCAGTGTCTTACCAGTTGGACTCTGTAATGCCCCCACCACCTTTTCCAGGTTAATGGAGTATGTCCTGAGCGGCCTTACCTAGGAAATCTGCTTGGCATACCTGGACAACAATCATTTTCAGCCAGACATGGGCTGACCACCTCCAGCTCCTCAGGAAAGTCTTCTTATGCATTCGCCAGGCAGGTCTCAAGCTCAGGCTTTCAAAATGCATTTTGGCTGCATGAACCGTCGCCTTCCTGGGGCACATCATTTCTAAGGACGATATATCACCTGTCCCCAACAAGCTGCCCACCATTGCAAACGTCCCACTACCTCAAGATGTCCACGAAGTCTGCGCCTTCCTAGAACTTACATCCTACTACCGATGCTTTGTAAAGGAGTCTACAGACATCGCCAAAACCCTCCATGACCTGACCAAAAAGGACGAGCCTTTTACCTGGACCGACAAGCAGAGAACCATATTCCACGAACTAAAGAATGAACTCGTCACCGCCCCAATCGTCGCCTTCCCCAACTACACCCTACCCTTCCCAAAACCACCCTAGACACCATGACACACCACTCTGACAACGGGATTCACTTGAGCATCAAGAAACTGTTGCAAGTATTCAATGATGCCTATTGGACCCCTAACCCCTCCAATCTGGCCAAACAAATCACCCAGTCCTTCCGGGCCTGCGCGCAAAGCAAGGATACTACTCGCACACCTGGCCCGTCAAGGAGCATCACTGCTCACAAACCTTGGCAGTTGTTATCCGTGGATGTAGTAGGCCCGGGCCTGCGCGCAAAGCAAGGATACCACTCGCACACCTGGCCCGTCAAGGAGCATCACCGCTCACAAACCTTGGCAGTTGTTATCCGTGGATGTAGTAGGCCCCCTACCACCCAAAAACGGCTACAGGTATATCATCACCTTCGTAGACACTTATTAAAAATCCTCATCACCTGCCCGTCCAGGGAACACCACGCAATCACCATGGCTGACGCCCTCGTCCGCCATGTCTCCCCATATTTTGGGATTCCCCAAACCCTGCACTCAGACAACACCCCTGAGTTCACCAACACCATGTGGCAAGAACTCGCTACCATCTTCGGCTACCGTATCTCACACTCCTGTCCCTACTGGCCCCAAGGGATTGGAATTTGCAAGAGAAGCCATTGCACCCTCCCAAACCAGGTGCGGGCCCAAATAAAAGAAACAAAGAATGAGGATTGGCCAGCCCACATGAAGATTGTTCAGTGGGGAATAAACTCCTGCCCCCGGGATGACGGCATCTTCCCCCACAAAAGGGTATTCAGGGAGGCCCCCCTCCTCCTACCTCTACGACAACACCTACAGCCCCGCACCGTGTCCCCCGCGTCCGACCTCCTATATCATGTCAAAAGGTGACTACATCTGCAGAAAAAACGAGACCTACTGCCAGACACCACTTCCTCCAACCCCTACAAACCAGGCAACTTGGTACTAATGGCAAAGCTATCCACACCCAACAAAATCTCCCCACGGTTTATGGGACCATATATCATTACTCACGTCCTGAACCCCTACCAGGTCACCAAAGATTACCACAACACACCACGCATGTATCGAAATCGCCATGTGTGCCCGTTCCCAACCGATACCACCTCACGCCACGACCCCCCTCCCCTTGTCACCCACACCATCTCGCCACCACCCCCCACTCCAGACCCCCGTCATACTCATACAGTTGCTGTCACAACCTCCTCCTCCCTACACTCCTCCCCCACTCTTTCGCCTCCAGCCCACTCCTCTACTGCACTCACACCTCATCTCCCGCCACCTCACCACAGCCGCAAATCCGAACACCCAACCCAGGGACCCCAAGTCCACCGCTGACCATACCGCACCGCCCCCAACCCTGCACAACACCAGCTGCCGCTTCTACCCCCACACCATCCCCCCCACTTCCTATACCTCACTCCACACCCACCACCCACCCAACACCTCGGGCACAGCCCCGCATCACCAAACACCCGGAGAGCATGCCCAACCCCGACACCAAGAGGCCGCATTCCCCCCTCACCTCCCACACCCACCCTCAAAACCAACATCACCCGCTCCTGCTGTCTTTCACGATCACCAGCCACATACTCCACCACACCATCACCTCGTCCCCCTACCTCACCTACACAATCAGAACAAACCACCCCTACCTGCTACACGCCCAACACGGCCCCCATAACACTCATGCTACACCAGGCCCAGTGGAAACTTCCACCTGCCCCTATCCCCAGGGAAAACAGCCGCACCTACCCTCAGCGGCCGCATAAAACCCCCATCACCTCACTGGTTGCCAGCATTCACCTAGGACACACCGAACACCAACCATCACCAGCCATGAAGGTACGGCGTGTCACCTGGGCCCCAACCTACGGAAGAAAGCAACGCGTCCATGGGACACACCACCTCCTTCGACTCCTCCAGACAACACATCAGGCCTCCACCCTCTATGTCACCTATGGCCATCACCAGGACCCAGATCTAGGCACCTCACACTGGACCACCCTCCTCCAGCACCTGACACCGACCCACAGCACCACCACCAGCGAGACCTGCTACCTCCAGCCACGGGGACGTGACTTTTCCCCCCAAGATGGTGGTGAAATACCCACCGTGGCAACCAAGCACCACCAGGACATGGCGACATCCCCCCCAGGAGGAGACCATGGAGGGGCTCTATGGGCGCTCGTATTGCCCAGGCAGTACGGACCTATGTCCCTGACTACCTTCCACCCTTATTCCCTGGAACAGACCCACTGAGAATGCTGCAGTCCAGGTCCATTACCCTCCAGGCAGACCAGCCCTCACCAGGTTTGGGGTGGGGCTGAATGCTCAGTCCCAAGCAGCACTGAAGTGACGGCCATTAGCTGCACAAAAGCTGTGATGGCCTTTAGTAGCACAAAGCAAGTGACGGCTACATCCGTACAAACACAGAAACAGCCATCAGCCACTCAACTGCTGCAGCCCCCCCCCCTCTGCTGCAGAAACTGGTGACAGCCTTCAGCCACACTTGAAGAGAGACAGTAATGCCCCCTCTCCATTTTCCAGCTGTCTCCGAGAGTCGGACCTCGGTGATGGCCTTCAGCTACACCCGGAGGCAGGTGTCGGCCATCAGCCGCACCTCAACTGCTTTCCACTCCCCGTGCAGGACACCAGTGATTCCCTTCAGCCGCACCTGTGGACAGGTGACGGTCTTCAGCTGCACCTCGCCCATGGTCCTGTCAGGAAGTTGGGTCCCAGTGACGGCCTTCAGTTGCACCAACAGGGAAGGGACGGCCATCAGCTGCCCTCCTCCTGTTACCCACAGGACCTCGTCGACGGCCATCAGCCACACCAAGGAGAGACACCCCACCAAACATCTCATCCTCTGAGACTTCCCCTGTGGAGGACGACCCTTGCTTGGCTCACCCCTCCTGTAGCCAAGTGGGACACTTCTCCTTTTCTCTCCACTGAGGCAGCCCCCAGGAGGAACTTTCCTGTCTGGAGGAGGTTTGGCGTGGCCCCGTGGTGACCCCAGGAGTGTGCATAGTACAGCCGGCGCCCAGTTGAGATGATCAGCTGATGGACTCCTGCCATCAGCCACGCCGCAGTTCAACCCTGACAACGGCCTGATGGGAGGGAGATCGCAGACGCTGGACTCTCAAAGGTGCCCCTGCGATCCCAGGGCGCAACCTCCCAGCCCCAGATGACAGCGACCTCCTCCCCAGAGTGGGTGCAGATAGGCGCGCCTACTCTCTCTGTTTGACCCAAGCCCCGAGGACCAGACCACTCAGCAAGACCCAACGAGTAGAGGGCCTCTCACCACGCCGCCCAGCTGCAGCCCACAGAAGACGATGTCACCCCTAAGGGTTGTCCCGTGTCCTTTGCGAGAAGGAACAGCTGACGGGACCCCTCCTACACCTGGCCCACACCTTTAGGGTACCAGCCTCCGGCAGCCCAGTCGGAGCCCTCCGGTTTGCCTAGTGTATCTGTGACTGAATTATGTATGGTGTGATACTGGTGTTTATAATGTATGCTGTGTCTGCCTAGTGCCCTTGTGACTGAATGGTATATTGTGTGTTACTTATGTTCATATTGTGTACTGTGTCTGTCTACTGCCCTTGTAACTGCATTGTATACTGTGTGATACTGGTGTTCATTTTGTGGACTTGTGACTGAATAATATACTGTGTGATACGTTCATATTGTGTACTGTCCGTCTGTTGTGATTGAATAATATACTGTGTGAGACATCCATTCATATTGTGTACTGTCTGTCTAGTGTCCTTGTGATTGAATAGTGTACAGTGTGATACTTATATTCATATTATATGTTGCGTATAACAGTCTAGTCGAAGCCCTTTAGTCTGCCTAATGTATTTGAGACTGAATAGTGTACTGTGTGATACTTATATTCATACTGTATACTGTGAGTGGAAATTAAGGTAATACACGTGTAAGGTTGTTGCCCAGAGTTTTTATGCCCTGCTTTTCTCATAGTGTGTTCTAGCTCCGGTCTCGAAAGAGAACCTCGGCTCAACAGCTAGTGTTTCTAGGACGAGAAGTCGACCTAAAACACCTAGCATAACAATAAGATATGACATTCATGTAAATTTCTTTTTATTTATTTAACCATATCCTGTACAGGGTTCTCACAGCATCATGCCAGCATTTTGCTGCTTTTTTGTATTAGCTGTTAATGTCACGTAAACTATGTCTGATTTGTTTCAGTTTATTGCCTCAAGTTATAAGTATATATTTGAGAAAATTATATTGTGAAAGCAGAGTTTCTACACAAAGTAATAAATTTAGTGATACGTCTTACTACCCAAAAATTCCCAAAATTTGACCGAAGAAATAAAAAAAATAAAAAAAATACATCGTCCTACTTACTACGATCCCTATAAAAGTAGTCTCCTTGGGCATGGAGACATCAATCCCAGCACTTCTCCCACAATCGGAACACATTCTGGGAATCCTTGAGGATCAGCTTGTTCAGGACCTTCTGCATTTCCTCCTGGATCTCCACAATGGTGTCAAATCTTTATCCTTTCAGCTGGATTTTATTTTTCAAAAAGTGGAAAAAATCACAGAGGGCCAAATCTGCTGAATACAGGGGGTGGGGAACAGCCAGCATGTTTTTTAATGCCAAAAATTGCTGAACACCGAGGACTGTGTGTACGGGTGCATTGTCATGATCATTCACCCATTTGTTTGTGGACCATTTGTTGGTCGTTTTCGCCTCACATCCTCCCGGAGCTGCCTCAGAACATCACAGTAGAACTTTGCATTGATGGTGTGTCCTTGAGGAACGGATTCCTTATGAGCAATGGCCCCCATGTTGAAGAAATTGATGAACATTGACTTCACGTTGCTCTTGACCTGATGTGCCTTCTCTGGTCGTGGCGAAGCTGGGCTCTTCCACTGCAATGGTTGTTGTATGGTTTCCGAGTCGTACTCACAAACCCAGCTTTCATCACCAGTAATACACTTAAGAGGATGTTGGGGTCATTTCTGGCCATTTCCTTCAGCTCCGTGCAGACCTCCACGCAGTGCTGCTTTTGCTCATCAGTCAGGAACCTCAAGACAAACAGGGAGGCAATTCGTCTAATGTCAAGGTCACCAGGCAAAATGCTTTGGCAAGTTCCATACAATAGGCTAACAATGTTGTAATAATGAAGATTTTTTGTCAGCAGTGTACGATCAGAATTTTAAGGATTAAGGGAAATGGGGTAGCGTGATATTATTTGAGAGCGCGTGAGCAGATAGTACCCTTTGCGGGCCACTCAATCTAGTCTGAACCACACCTTAGAGGATAGCAAAATTTAAACTCGAAATAACTTAATCTAAAGATTTACTGAGCGTTAAGAACTGAGAGACAAATTACTCTTGGAACTGTGAATGAAACAAAGCAGACAAAATATAATCAGGATCTATATCTCCAGAAATATGAATCTTTACAAACTAAATTAATTTTCAAAGAATAGTATTACACATGGCTATATTAATCCCGTGGTCTCTGACGGACTCTCCCGGAAGAACCCTAAAAATTACAACCAAAGATTATTCTCTTAAAACTACAGTAATTACGTATAATTCAAGAATTATATTCAAACTAGATACAGTAATCAAATGGACCAGCCGATATACAGTTTGATTACATGAACTAAGAAAGAGGGAGGGGTGATTTAGTGTAAAAATGAGGTTAGGCAATGGATAGAACGCTCGATCTGTGAACAGTAGGGAGAGGAGCAACAATCTCTTTATTAAGTACAAGTGGGATCAGGGGAAATATCACCAGTTTAACTCACTGACGTATATGAGGACTTGCATCACACGTGGGAGAAAAGGGGGGGGGGGAGTTCGGCACTAACCTGGGAACAATAGGGAAAGGAGCAGCAATCTGGCGGTTTGGCGTTCGTTCGTTTGTTTAACGATTCCCTGCACCTATAGTGCAGATCGGGCCATACATTAGCCCGGTCAGTGGGGTACGGGCTGGTTAAAAAACAGTAAGGGAGGAGGACAGGACCTGAGGATTGCCCAGCACACACGTCCTGTCTCCTGGCTGGCTTTGTTTTGTCTGTGGCAGTTTGTTTGTTTTTTTTTCTTTCTTTTTTCTAGCCTATCAACCATTGGGGCCGAAGCCCCTGGTCATTAACCCCTACACCGCGGGCATGTTTACCAATGTTTTGCGTGTGCTGCGGGGTTATTCAGGCTCCGACAGACTCTCAAAAAATATTTGCCAAAAATCAGTTATTAGTCCTAGAATATTAAAATTATATATGCTTATGGCACATACTTTCAGCTTTCTCTTGGAATGTTTGTTGAGCCTTCGTCTGTTACCGTAGGACTTGTGGAGACCTCTGAAGTTGGGTAACGAAGTCTCCACTTTACACTTCCCGACAACCCGTAATATGATTACCACAGCCAGATATTAACAGTATAAACACTACTCTATGATTTTCAAGTAGTTTGGGATCCATACTCCAAAAAAAAAACCACTGTGAAAGCAATGAAAATTACGAGCGCGTCTGACCGTCGCACTGGCACTAGTTCGCTCTTGGTACTCTGTCATTTATTATTCATAAAACCCCTCACACTTTATATTTCTATTACTATATAACACTTATATATATCTACAGTCTTTATCCATAAGTTTCCTTCAGTAGTATTAGTTTATTGTCACTGCAGGGATTCAATTTCTTTCAGTAAAATACGTAGCATTCACTTTCTCGTCCTGTATACTAGCATTGAGAGTGAATGTCACTTTCATCTTCACTCTCATAACTCATAGTATTCAGACATGCTAGAGTGAAACTTTCACTTTCATTACATCTAGGGTATATACTCGTATTCTTATAATACTACTCATTTACATTTCTATTTACGTTCTCTATTTTATTTACGTTATTTACATTTCCATTTTATTTACACTGTTATGCACTGTCACTTGAAGTAACTTATAAAACTATTTTCCATTGTTCACGTATATTTACATTCATTAATTTCACTTGCTGTTTACACATTATTTACACATTATTTACAATTCCACTTGCACTGTTTTACTCAATAGAAAGATCGTAGTCACTCTTTTTTCAATTGTCAGCCCTTTACCTCTTTCCACACGAGGTTTAGTAAGGGGTAAAGGTCACAGGGCCCTTTGCATGGGGGTGAAAAAGTCTCTGAAGTCAGCAAGAAGAAACAGACGTACCTCTACTTCGGAAGATGAGAGTAAACTAATAACTGAGGGCCGGGGTAGAGGCCTACTTAGGGGATATTCAGTGCTACCAATGTTAGCTCTTGAAACAGCTATGTATAGCACTGACATGATTGGCAGGAAATCTAGACAATACATTATAAATTAGGTAGTTCCAGGTGAATGTAAATATCACTTAGGCTTCTCCCTTCCCTCCATACATGTATATTTATTACGAAAATAGATTATACAGCATATTTCAGGGGGAAAAAAAACAGCGAAAATTAGCGAACGAGTGCACGTGAGGTGTTGTCAGGTGATAATTAGCCAATTCCAGGTGTATGGCACTCTCACTTACCTTATCTCTTTCTTGTATATATTATTTGGTATAAGAATAGGACATAGGGCTTATTTCAATGGATAAAATCAGTGAAAAATTCCAGGGAAGATTTACTTAGCTGTAGCACGGCCGGGCAGGCGAGAGGATAGGGTAAAGGAGGGGGGGTAGGAAGGGGAGTCAAGAACGGGGACAAATGGCTAAATTGTCAACAATGGATAGGAGTACAGATGAGATTAGGAGTGCTGACTAGTGTTGGATATTGGCAGTACTGATAGATGATACAAGTTCCCACTTGGAAGCCCGGGTGAATTCAAAATAACACAGAATCACAAAAGCGACGCCCCGCAGTATGATCCCTTGCTCCCAAGCGTCACGAAAGTGGCGCCCCGCAGTTAAGGGGTTAAGGCCGTATATATATATATATATATATATATATATATATATATATATATACACACACACACACACACACACACACTTCCATGCATACATACAGACACACTTTCATGCACACGTACTTATATATATATAATAATTTTTAGTTTATTTTTTTGTATTTATTTTTTTTAAATTTTTTCTTGGTTTTATATTTTTTATACCTTATATTATAAAGAAAAACCTAATCTAAAGACCCTAAAACTAATCACCTAACAGACAAATCGCTAACCTATACTAAATCCTACAGAGACAAATAGCTAGACATACACTAATGGTAAAAATACCTCGACAAACAGAACACCATCAACTGCCTTTCTATATTACATACCTGCACTCATCACCTGGTGACTGTCAGTCGAGGCACAACCTAATATAGGGGACATCAATATAAGAAAGGGAACCAGACGAGTCAGGAACATTTCCACATACGTCAGCTGTCGGCTCTAATGAGAACAACTTAAACATGGTGGTTTAAGGTATTTACATAACATGTACAAAAAGTGAAGGACTTCGCCCAACAGACCACGATCGACTGCAACTGCCCAATACCTTTCTATATTGCACACTTACACTTATCAGCTGGTGACTGTCAGTCGAGGAACGGGGTTTAATGTAGGGGACATCAATATTAGAAATAGATTAGTGGGAAGGAGGAACTATTTCAAATATGTCAACTGTCAACCTTAATTAATAGTTCAATATATACATAATTACAGTCGGTAAAAAACAAAACCATATAGTAAAAAAGTCACATCACTCTGATCAGTCCGGTCTCTCTCAAGAAAGCCATCAATTTATCAATCATAACCATGTCCCCATCACCCAGGATGGTGGAAAGGGTGAAGGGGACGTCTGCTGTGCCGCAGTAATTTATAAGTGAAGCGCGTTCACGAATAAATCGCCGACAGCGCAGGATGATATGACTGATAGATAACACCGCATCACAGATGTCACAGTGCGGTGGGAATCGTTTTTCCATATAAGGTTTCATGTGAGTAAGCATGGTGGCATTAAACCATAATCGCGCCAACACTTTTTCTTCCAGGTGACTGGGACGGTTGGCAGTGGCCCAGTCGCCTAGGTACGGCTTACACGTTCGAATATTTAGTCTGGTCCACTGACCTTGCCACAGAAGATTTATTGATTTCTTTCCGAGAGAGAGACTCGATCGTAGATCACGAGGAACATCCCAAGTCTCCTCGAGTTCTACAGCCGACTTTGCAAGTAAGTCAGCCTGCTCATTGCCTTAGATGCGACAATGACCAGGCACCCAGATCAGCTTAAATGACTTCTTGCATGAATGCAACTTATTAACGATGCGGCCCTGGACCTCGTGAGAGTCCATAGTACAAGATGCAATTGACTGAAGGGCTGATTTTGAATCTGAAAATATGACAAATGAGTCATGCCTAGAATTGAGAGCATAGTCTATGGCTTTGTCAATAGCAAAAAGTTCGGAGGTAAACACAGATGTATGAGTCGGCAACCGATACCTGAGGGCACATTCGGTCGACCATACACTTGCACCCACACATTCACTCGACTTGGAACCGTCGGTGTACAATTGGTGGGACCCCAAGTGACATGCGATGATGTTACGAAACAAGTGGTGGACCTTCGCCTACGGCGCTTTGGCCTTTGATGCTGGGAGCCATGGTACATCAACGGTAAAACCGGGTGGCTACCAAGACGCTATATTTTTTAACACCAACTTGTCACAGTCACTGAGGTCCACACCAAGTTCCTTAGTCAGTAAGTGGAGGCGAACGGCAAGTGGCCGACGCACCCCCTGCAGAAGGTAGTGGTATTAACGCAGGGGGGTAGAGGCCACATTGCCAATATTACTTTTCCTAAATGTTCTGAGGCCATAGGACCAAGCCAGGTGGTCACAGAGAATATGGAGGGGAGGCACATTCGCTTCCACTTCCATACGAGCTACACAAGTACACCGGACGGCTCCAAGACACATTCGCATACATTTATTCTGCAACACATCCAATCCTTACAGTGTGGCATCGGATGCCGAGCCATACACCTGTACGCCATAGTCTAGCCTTGATCAAATAAGGGACTTATACACCATTAATAAAGATTTTCTGTTGGCACCCCAGGTAGTACCCACTAGGTACTTGAGGACATTTACAGATTTATCACAACAGGAAAGCAAATTATTAACATGAATTTTGAAGTTCAACTGACGATCAAAATGAATTCCCAAAAACTTTACAGAATTTTCAAAAGGTACCGCCTGATTATCCAAAGTTAAGAACAAATTATGTACGTTACGATTGGTGAAGACTACTGCGGCACACTTAGGGACGGAAAACTTAAATCCCCACTGCAAAGCCCATTGATGAACGGAGTCAAGGGCTGCTTGAATCCGCCCAGCCGAAAATTGTGCAATTGGAAGAGTGCCATATTGCACAATCGTCAGCATAAAGCGAGTATTTAAGATTCCTGGGGATGGGAGCTGATGACAGAATATCATTGATCATAATGCTAGGACTAATGTAGGACTAAGCACACTTCCGTACGGCACCCAGTTTCCCTGGATAAATATATCCGATGTTACGTTACGGGGCAATTTGACAGGGAAAGTCCTGTCCCTTAAGAAATTTGAAATAAAAATAGGCAAATTTCCTCTTAAACCATAAGCATAGAGCTTCATTAGTATATCGTGTCGCCATGTCATGTCATAGGCTTTATGGATGTCCAAGAACACCCCTATCATGAATTCTTTATTGGCAAATGCCTCTGCAATACAATGCTTCAATTTCATTAAATGATCTAGTGAACTTCTGTATTTACGGAAGCCACATTGTTGATTATTTAAGATATTCTTCGACTCTAAAACAAAAAGAAGCCTATTGTTTACCATTCGTTCCATGACCTTACATAGAAAAGAAGTCAACACAATAGGACGAAATGAAGTGGGATTCATGAGACGACCAGCCTCTTTGGGCATCGGTATGACCTGCGCAAAGTGCCATGAGTTTGGGAACGCTCGAGACCCCCAAATCTCATTGTACAATGCTAACATCTTAATCAGGCTATCCTGATTAAGATGCTGGATCATACCGTACGTGATGGTGTCAGGGCCAGGGCTGGTGTCTTTACGGGATTTAAGGGCAAGGAGCAGTTCATCTAGCGTAAACTCTTGGTTGTACGGGGAGTCTACGTCTTCTGTGGCAAAGTCAATTAAATGTAGCTCAGCCGTGCATTTATGATGCTGAAAACGCGAATCATAATTGACCGAGCTACTTACATGAGAAAAACTCCTGGCGAGGATGTTAGCAACGTCCGCGGGCTCGTCATACATGGTATTATTCACCTGCAGGGTGGTCACAGAGAAGTATGGGCCTTTATAATTCAATATTCTCATTGTGGACCAGACTTTACCTAATGGTGTTGTAAGAGTCACCGTGGACATAAAAGACCGCCAGGAGTCACGTTTGGTCCTTCTTATTATTCTCCTTGCCTCAGCCCGTGCCTGTCTGTATGCAATAAAATTTTCCTCAGTGGGCTGACTATCAAAAGTCCTGTATCTCCTATTGCGTTTTCTTAATGCTTGTCGCAATCCGGCGTCCACCAATGGGCTCTATGCTTCGCATGAACTGTAGAAGTCTTGGGAATAGCAGCCTCAGTTGCGTGTAATATGGAAGTAGTTACATTTTCGACCTTAACATCTATGGTCTCCCCAGATATATCTAAATTGGCGATCCTTGAGAAGGATCCCCAATCTGCTTTCTTATAGTTAAATTTTGGAGGTGGAGGGTCCGAAACGATGTCGCGTGTATAAGAAAGACAGATGGGTAAATGATCACTTCCTAAGGAGTCGTCATAAGGGTCCCATGAGAAATCTTGATGTATACCAGGGGAGGCCAAAGATAAGTCAATGGCCGAAAAGTTACCAGTACGATCATCTACACTGAACCACTTAAGAGGGGTTCAAGGGAGCGAGGCCTCGAGGCATGAGAGATGGAACCCTGGAGATAGGGTTCACCTGAGCCTGGAATCGCGACCAGCGAGACAAATCCATTCATGAGGTGTTCAAACGCGTGCCGACTCGAAGCATTTGACACACAATCACCCAAGGAAGATTTAGAGGATTTTGTGCTCCACTTTTTCTTCTTCCACCCCTTACAGGAAGCGGCGTAGCGATTCCGGAGCACGTAGATGTTAATATAAGAGCACATTACGCTTAGAGCACATTGCAGTACAGCCGGAGAACAGTACTACACCACAGTCGAGCACAGTACTTATGAGACCGAGTAAGCTGTCGAAACCTAAGCACTAGATTAACCAGAAGACACTATAAGTACATTATGAAGAAATACATTATTACATCATTGAGTACAGCAGAGTATTTTTCAGAACGGCGAAGTACACACTAAAAGGGTCTCTCTCCCTACTCCCCCCCTCCCTCCCTCCCTCTCTCTCTCTCTCTCTCTCTCTCTCTCTCCCATTTGGTGGACTCCTTGCTCCTTTCAATGACAGCGAGAGAGAGAGAGAGAGAGAGAGAGAGAGAGAGAGAGAGAGAGAGAGAGAGTCACTATAGTTCAATTCATCCTAAACGCACCCAAATCCTCAACAATCCCACGCAAGCGCACGCAAATCACCTCCGAACGCACTCAAAGGCCCATAAGGAATGCCAAACACCCAGACACGCACGCACTCCACCTCGCAACCCCCTTGAACACCCAAAAAACGCACCCAGCCAGCTCGTAACGCAACCACCGCACGCACACACGCAACTAGGAGCATACCGAAAGCACGGAATTAACTCTGATCACACGCCATCGCCCTTAAAAGCAGTCCAGTCCCTTTAAACGCACTCATCCCTTAAAATGCACCCCAGTCCCTTTAAACGCACCCCAGTCCCTTTAAACGCACCCCAGTCCCTTTAAACGCACCCCAGTCCCTTTAAACGCACCCCAGTCCCTTTAAACGCACCCCAGTCCCTTTAAACGCACCCCAGTCCCTTTAAACGCACCCCAGTCCCTTTAAACGCACCCCAGTCCCTTTAAACGCACCCCAGTCCCTTTAAACGCACCCCAGTCCCTTTAAACGCACCCCAGTCCCTTTAAACGCACCCCAGTCCCTTTAAACGCACCCCAGTCCCTTAAAACGCACCCCAGTCCCTTAAAACGCACCCCAGTCCCTTAAAACGCACCCCAGTCCCTTAAAACGCACCCCAGTCCCTTTAAACGCACCCCAGTCCCTTTAAACGCACCCCAGTCCCTTTAAACGCACCCCAGTCCCTTTAAACGCACCCCAGTCCCTTTAAACGCACCCCAGTCCCTTTAAACGCACCCCAGTCCCTTTAAACGCACCCCAGTCCCTTTAAACGCACCCCAGTCCCTTTAAACGCACCCCAGTCCCTTTAAACGCACCCCAGTCCCTTTAAACGCACCCCAGTCCCTTTAAACGCACCCCAGTCCCTTTAAACGCACCCCAGTCCCTTTAAACGCACCCCAGTCCCTTTAAACGCACCCCAGTCCCTTTAAACGCACCCCAGTCCCTTTAAACGCACCCCAGTCCCTTTAAACGCACCCCAGTCCCTTTAAACGCACCCCAGTCCCTTTAAACGCACCCCAGTCCCTTTAAACGCACTCCAGTCCCTTTAAACGCACTCCAGTCCCTTTAAACGCACTCCAGTCCCTTTAAACGCACTCCAGTCCCTTTAAACGCACTCCAGTCCCTTTAAACGCACTCCAGTCCCTTTAAACGCACTCCAGTCCCTTTAAACGCACTCCAGTCCCTTTAAACGCACTCCAGTCCCTTTAAACGCACTCCAGTCCCTTTAAACGCACTCCAGTCCCTTTAAACGCACTCCAGTCCCTTTAAACGCACCCCAGTCTCCTTAAATGCACCTGAGTCCCTTTAAACGCACCCAAGTCCCTATAAACGCACCCCAGTCTCTTTAAACGCACTCAAATCTCCTTAAACACACTCAAATCCCCTTAAACGCACTCAAATCCCCTTAAACGCACTCAAATCCCCTTAAACGCACTCAAATCCCCTTAAACGCACTCAAATCCCCTTAAACGCACTCAAATCCCCTTAAACGCACTCAAATCCCCTTAAACGCACTCAAATCCTCTCAAAAGCACTTGCTACGACTCTAAGCTTTACTTTCCATCCTTATAACCATCTGACCGCGTTGGCCCAGAGTCATAAGCAAAAGAATGAACCACCTCAATTTTGGCGTTCACTAGAACAGGTAATTTTAAAGAGGTTCAGGGGAAAGAATATAAATATTTAACTTTCTTTAATAACAAAAAGAAATTTACGCCATCTACCATACTTAAAGATGAGAATTATGAAAACCCAAAACCCACTTAATATACAAAAGCCATTAAAATATTAACCTAAAATATTACAATCATGGCTTTCACTTAAAGCTAAAGGGAAAAAAATAAATAAATAAAGATAAAGAAATTGGAACTGCAGTATGAATTCTGGTTCACTATAATTCCGAGCTTATGAAATACAGTATAAAATAAAATTACCACCCACAGCCGACCAAAAGGTGACAAATGCTTAACAATTACAATTACAATAATTGTCTCCAACCGTTATACATTACCAGTACAAGTTATCCACAGCAACACACTTCTCTCTTATCTATCAAACCTCTATTGGTAGACAAAAGATTCCGAAACACCAGGCTGGAGATGGATTACACAGGTGGAGTGACCTAACCCCGGCAGTAGATCTGAGTCAACTACCAAGCCTAAGGTTTTCCCAGCCTAGGTAAACTCTGACTGGGGATTCATACAAATTCCGTCTCCATGGAGTCGAGGCCTCAGCCAATATTCTGTGCGCTGATAATTAATGAAGCTTCGAGGCAGCAGATGGTGAAGAAAGGGACGAAAATACACTTCCTGGGGTTCAAAGTTTCGGCGTCGTACTCAGGGTTTCAGGAAATAGCTATTCCCGAATCATCCAGGCCAGACCGTAACACCGCCCCATCTAAGTCATCCGAAGCCCTTACAAAGGATGACACAGGACTGGATGATGAGGGATCTCTTGAGAGAGCATCTGCAATGGTGTTGTCCACTCCTCGGATGTGCAACAGTTCCAGGTTGTACTGCTGGACTTGCAGGGCCCACCTAAGGATGCGTTGATTATTATTCCGCATACGCTGGAGGAAGACGAGGGGGTTGTGATCAGTGTCAACAGTTATCTTAAAAGGATGTTGATATAGGTAACACTCATACTTTTTTAATGCCATTACTAAAGCCAGGGCTTCCTTCTCTATGATTGAATATTTTCTTTGGTGTTTCTTTAATATTGCCGAGAAGTAGGACACTGGAAGAAATAGATTTTCAGAACTCTTTTGGAGCAGAACAGCTCCAACTCCAGAATCACTAGCATCAGTTTGCAAATAGAATGGTTTAGTGTGATCGGGGGTTCTAAGGACTGGGTCGGATGAGAGGAGCATTTTAAGTTTATTGAAAGCAGTATCACAGGCAGGGGTCCAGACAAAAGGAACTTTGGGGCTAGTTAGATCGGTAAGAGGTGCTGCAACGAGAGAAAAGTTACTGCAGAATCTTCTATAAAACCCTGCCATGCCCAAAAACCGCATGAGTGCTTTCCTATTGGTAGGTGTAGGGAAGGAGAGAATGGCTTCCACATTTGCATCCTTTGGTTTAGCTTGTCCTCGTCCCACCACATGGCCCAGGTAGATGACCGTTGCTTTTCCAAAAGTAGACTTGGCCAGGTTGATGGTGAAGCCCGCATCCCTCAAACGCATCAGAAGGGCACGAAGTCTGGATATATGGTCCTCCCAACTGTTTGAAATTACAACAAGATCGTCTAAGTAGGAAGCAGTACCATCAAGATCTTGTATGGTATAATTAATGGCTCTCTGGAAGGTGGCAGGGGCATTAATCATACCAAATGGCATAACTTTATATTGAAACAGACCAAAAGGAGTGATGAATGCAGAAATAGACTTGGCTCTCTCAGTTAATCCAATCTGATAGTATCCCTTCTGTAGATCAATGGTAGTGATATATTCAGACTGACCTACTGCGTCTATCAGATCATCAATTAAAGGGAGAGGGTATGAATCTGGGACAGTCACCTTGTTAACCTTCCGGTAGTCTGTACAAAATCTATTACTAATTACTACCATCAGGCTTAGGGACTAACAAACAGGGTGAAGCCCAAGGAGAATTACTAGGTTCCGCCAAGTCATGCTTCAATAAAAAGTCTACCTCTTTCCTCATAGAGTTACACTTGATGGGATTAATCCTGTAAGCCGGTTGTCTAATTGGGGAACCACATTCAGGCATCAGAGTTATGTCATGAAGTAGAAGGTTACAATAACCTGGAAAATCGGAAGTCACTTCAGGAAATTCTAACAAGAGAGACTTTATATCATCCTTTTGACGGGAAGGCAAGTATGAAAGATTATTATCAATATCTCCTAATATTTGACTGTTTATAGGATTTAGCTTAGGAGAAGGAATATCAATGACTTCAGTCTCTGGTACATTACATACATATTCTTGAGTAGTCGAGTCTGAAGTGACAACTGACTGTTCCAGTGGTTTTGTCATAGTCTTGTTACAAATTAAAACAGAGCATGCCGCGTCCTCCTCTAGTGGCCTTTCAACATAGGGTTTAAGCAAGTTTATGTGAACTAATTTAGTGTCTTTACGTCGATCTGGGGTATACACCACATAATTGTGGTCTGACAGTTTTTCAGAAATCAGGTAAGGCCCAGAATATTTGCTTTTCAATGGGTTACCTGGTACTGGAAGAAACAGAAGAACTTTGTCTCCCGGGGAAAAAGTTCGATACTTTGATTTCTTATCATATCTAGCTTTCACTTTACACTGAGCCTTTTGAAGGTTTTGTTTAGCTATCTTTCTAACTTGAGCTAGTTTGGTTTTAAGATTGGTTATGTACTGAGAAACAGATAGTTTGGTTTGTGGATTATCTTTAAACCATTCATCTTTCAAAACTTTCAAGGGGCCCCTGATTTCTCTACCATAGAGTAACTCGAAAGGAGAGTAACCCAAAGATTCCTGAGGGGATTCCCGGATGGCAAAGAGCAGCATATCTATGTTCTCATCCCAATCTGTCTGGGTCTCAAAACAATATTTCTTCAACATGGATTTAAATGTTTGATGAAAGCGTTCCAGCCAACCCTGGGACATTGGGTGGTAAGGCGAGGACAACTGTTGATCTGTATCTAGTTCTTTAAGGACCTGTCTGAATAAGTCACTAGTGAAGTTTGTCCCACGATCACATTGTATTTCCCTGGGAATCCCTACAGAGGTAAACAGATGCAACAAACACTTCACTATGTTTTTGGCATTAATGTTTTTGAGTGGGTAGGCCTCAGGATAACGAGTAGCTGCACACATTATTGTCAGAAGATACACATTTCCTTTCTTTGTTTTTGGCAAAGGACCTACACAGTCTATAATGATTTTTTCAAAAGGTTCCGACACTACTGGTATTGGTTTCAAGGGTGCAGGAGGTATGTCCTGGTTAGGTTTTCCTACTATCTGACATGTATGGCATGATTTTACAAACTGCCTAACATCTGGTTTTATACCCGGCCAGTAGTAGTGTTGTAAGAGTTTCTTGTAAGTTTTCAGGATTCCCAGGTGGCCTAACAACCCATTATGGGCCAACTCCATCAGAGATTTCCTAACAGAGGTTGGTACAACAACCTGATGAATTTCAGACCATGTATCTAGATGTTTCAATTTCAGGAGGACGATACAGTCTCATCAATACCCCATCTTTATAATAAAAACCAGGTATTTTACAAGCCTCTCTGTTATCTGAAGCTAAATGTCTGCAAGAGGCCAAAGAGAAGTCATTTTCCTGGGCTGTGACCAGGTTTTCCCTGGAAATGAGTTTAGCATGTAGTTGCTCTGTAATAGGTATAGGAGACTTAGGTTGGGAGGTAACAAGTTTCTGGGCTCTAGTGACCACACAAGCTGGAAATAAATGTGGCCGAGAGATGTCTAGGTCAGCTGTAGGACTCTCTTCCATCGGCTTATCCACTACAGTTAAGTTAGGGACCACTAACGTACCTGCCAAGTCATTACCCAGAATTAAATCCACCCCAGCAACTGGTAAGTCATTATGAGCAAGTCCTACCTTGACATTTCCCTTTACCAAATCACAGTCCAGGAAAACCTCAGCCAATATCACAGAAGGCCTACCAGAGAAATCTTGCAAAAGCACCTTCTCCCCTGTGAAATTTTTCTCTACACCAGGGAGACTCCGAGAGCACAGGATAGTCTGAGCAGCTCCTGTGTCTCTAAGGATGGTTATGGGATGAGATTCGCAGTCTGACTGTAGGTCAATCATCCCTTTAGATATGAAGCCTTTAAAGGGGTCAACCTTGTCACAAGATGTGGCAAGGTTTGTCAAAGGTCTAGGATTTTGAACCGTGTTAGAAGTTACTCGAGATCTATTTTGAGAAGTTTGTTGAGTTAAGCATTGTGTCGTGAGTTGCGACTTTTTGTGAGGAGGATTCCGCCGATTCTGAGGAGGAGAGGATGCTCTACAGTTGGGATGTGGGCATCTTTCTATGGTGTGATCTGTTTGTTTACAGTATCTACAGAAGAGCTTATCACTAGCCGTACCATCCAAGGTCCCGAAACTAACCCTAGAGGAGGATTTAACATGGACAGGACTACTCCGCTTTCCAACTCCAGCCCCATGTGATCTGTGGATAACTGCATAACGGTCGGCTAACCGGGCTGCTTTACTCAAATCTTCCTCACCTTTATCATCCAAGTATTCCACAACAGTGAATGGCAATCTCCGTTTAAATTCCTCCATTATCATTAAATTACGAAGTTGCTCAAATGTTGAGACATTTGAGCTATTTATCCATTTATCAAAAAGTCTACTCTTCTCATCAGCAAATTCCACATAGGTACTATGCACAGGTTTTAAGTAATTCCTGAAATTCCTGCGATGGCTCTCTGCGGTAATGGAATAAGCATCAAGTATAGTTTGCTTAACAGATTCATAGTCCTCCACATCTTCCAAGGAAGCATAAACTGTCCCCGCTTTACCCGTCAACTTTGGTCCTATAAGCCAAGTCCATTCTCCTTCAGGCCACTTCATGTGTTTAGCAGTACGTTCAAACTCCCGGAAAAAGTCATCTGGACTATCTTCTTTGAAGTTAGGCACGAGAGATATGTGTTTATGTGGTTGGAAAGTGGTTTCTTTTGCTGCTTGATTACTTCCTACCTCTAGTTTATACTTTTCCAGTTCTAGCCTTTCTTTTTCTAAGCAAATCTTTTCTTGTTCTAATCTGAACCTCATTTCCCCTTCTTGTTTTAGCCTTTCTTGTTCTAATCTGAATTTTTCACCTTCTTGCTTTAGCCTTTCTTGTTCTAATCTGAATTTTTCACCTTCTTGCTTTAGCCTTTCTTGTTCTAATCTGAATTTTTCACCTTCTTGCTTTAGCCTTTCTTGTTCTAATTTAAGTTTCTCCTGATATTTCTCTTTCTCCCAGGCTAACTTTTCGGGTGACCACTTTTCCAAGGGAGGAGGTGGATCGTCCCCTTCTCTACTTACTGGAGCATAGCTCATAGGAGTCAAAATCTCAATGGTCTCTGATTCTATAAGTTGATGTGTGACTAGATGTTCTAGAACTATATTCTTCAGCACTTCCTTAGTAACATTTGAACCTACTTCCACATCAAAATGTGTCGCTATATACCTCCAGTCATCCTTTCGGATTGTGGCATCTTTTAATTTATTAAGTGATGGCACTTGACAAAAGTCTTTTACATCAAATTGTCCCGACATGATTATATCATACAGGTAGTGTATATTAAAAGGAGATTACCATTCTGCTGCTCAAGAAACTACACCCAATAACTCTCTAAGCAGTGACCAGATAAAATGGCAATCCGAATGGGTAACAGTGATTAAATCTTGTTCAGAGAGGGACACTAGGGAAACATCCGGTCGGTGAATCCAAAGTGTGAGATTAATTTACACTAACGGCAGAGGGGGCAAAACAAAAGTCCCCAATCTTTTGTTTTACCAATTCTGAACACTATTCAACCACTAGAACAATCCCTCAATTAGGTGATTGTTGGTCTCCTAGAATGCGTTTTATAGCAAAGGTAGACAGTAAAATAGAGGTCTTCAATCCTTTAACTGCCAAAGGATGCCGGAAATACAGTTAAGACGAAGACAGTAGAGCAAGGTGTTGCACCTCGTCTCATAAGTGTATAGGGGTACGGGATAATTTGGGTCCGGATGAATCCCCTACACAAGTAGAATCCAAACAGATGAAGTCTTGCCACGACAGAAATGGGAGGAGGGAAGTTTGAATTCTGATCACCTGTGCACTCTTTAAACCTGGTGTTCCTATACTATTCACAGTTTACTACAGCTATTACCAACTATCTGTAGCAAAACCAGCACAAACCAGTAAGATCAGGAATGCCATTTTAAGCCAGTTTGCCAAAGAAAGAAGATAACCAAAGCAAACATTAATCACATTAAAAGCAATTAAATATAGAATACAATCTTAGGTCATTCTACCGTATAGTGAGCAGTACGACACTCCCTAAAAAGAGAACAGAGTCATAATTAGAGTACCAGAAAAGCCTCAGTATACAAAGTAAAGTGGTAAATGAATTAATACAGGTTCGTAAACAATCCTGGCAGGGTCGCCATTTGCTACGACTCTAAGCTTTACTTTCCATCCTTATAACCATCTGACCGCGTTGGCCCAGAGTCATAAGCAAAAGAATGAACCACCTCAATTTTGGCGTTCACTAGAACAGGTAATTTTAAAGAGGTTCAGGGGAAAGAATATAAATATTTAACTTTCTTTAATAACAAAAAGAAATTTACGCCATCTACCATACTTAAAGATGAGAATTATGAAAACCCAAAACCCACTTAATATACAAAAGCCATTAAAATATTAACCTAAAATATTACAATCATGGCTTTCACTTAAAGCTAAAGGGAAAAAAATAAATAAATAAAGATAAAGAAATTGGAACTGCAGTATGAATTCTGGTTCACTATAATTCCGAGCTTATGAAATACAGTATAAAATAAAATTACCACCCACAGCCGACCAAAAGGTGACAAATGCTTAACGATTACAATTACAATAATTGTCTCCAACCGTTATACATTACCAGTACAAGTTATCCACAGCAACACACTTCTCTCTTATCTATCAAACCTCTATTAGTAGACAAAAGATTCCGAAACACCAGGCTGGAGATGGATTACACAGGTGGAGTGACCTAACCCCGGCAGTAGATCTGAGTCAACTACCAAGCCTAAGGTTTTCCCAGCCTAGGTAAACTCTGACTGGGGATTCATACAAATTCCGTCTCCATGGAGTCGAGGCCTCAGCCAATATTCTGTGCGCTGATAATTAATGAAGCTTCGAGGCAGCAGATGGTGAAGAAAGGGACGAAAATACACTTCCTGGGGTTCAAAGTTTCGGCGTCGTACTCAGGGTTTCAGGAAATAGCTATTCCCGAATCATCCAGGCCAGACCGTAACACACTCAAATCCCCTTAAACGCACGGAAATCCCCGTCACAACGCACTCAAAAACGTACCCAACACGAAGGACGAACGCGGATGCACCAGATCACCTCTTGACACAATCCAGACCTCTTAAACGCAATCTAACGCACGCAATCCACCCTCCAACACACACTCAATTCGCCCACAACGAACCCTAACCTGAGCAGCAACACGAAAAACACCCAGCAACTGCGCCGACTAGCACACAACTAGGCTAAGTCGCACACTGACAGGCGCAAAGGGAAAAGTTGAGATTACACTGAGTATTAGGTCGGCTACTTGCTCCCCACGATCATCAATACTCAAGCTACCCCATTGATAGTGATGGGCGTTAAAATCGCCCAACACTAACTTATTTCCAGGAAGATGTTCAAATAGTGAATTTAAAGCATCACTATCAATGAGGGCATGTGGATGACAGTACAGAGAGCAAATAGACAGATACGTGTTATTAAATTTTACTCTGCACGCAACAGCTTCCAGAGTAGAATTTAGAATCACTTCCGTTTGTGGGTGTGATTTGTGTGTGTAAATGGCAACTCCGTGACCTTCATATCTTCTATACGAGTGGTAGTGTTTGAACTGTGGAGGATCAGGATGATCCTCCAGGCGCATCTCCTGTAAACAAACAACGTCTGGCCTGTGTAGTGAAAGCAAGATAGCTATATTGTGTAATTTATTTCTAAGACCCCTACAATTCCACTGTAACAGAGTGAATGTGGCGGTTTAAGGTTTTCGTTGGGGGCCTGTGTGCTTGGTCATTTTTTGCCGCCCGCCAGCAGGCGAGCGACTACCGGGGAACCTATCCCGGTGCTTGCTAATGGAAACCTCCATATTCTCATCAATAACAAGGCTCCCAGACTCCACCGAGGAAGAACTATTCTTTTTCTCCCTCACTAGATCAGGAGCGGGAAGGACATGAGGACGTGCCGGCTTGGTGAGGGTGGTCAGATTAATCTTATCAGACTTGTAGGACCTCGATTTTGGCCGCACCGACTGCGAAGGAGCAGCAGCAGCCTGAGAGTAAGAAGTAGTGACAAGGATGTCTGTAAGAGTGTTGGAACGTGCAGGAGGTCTAGACTGAGAGGCAGGGCGAGTGGCATGAGGAGCGAAGGTAAGGTCAGTCTGTCTCCACGGCGCACATCACGGGACGGGACTCAACCGCCGATGCATAGGAGACATTACGCTTGGGAGTTGCATGCAACTCCTTCACCTTCTTCCTAGCATTGTAAAAGGATATGCCCCCAGTCGCTTTCACTGTGCAGACCTCTTTCTCCTCCTTCCACTTGGGACAAACCCTAGAGGAAATGGAGTGAGCACCCTGACAGTGGAAGCAACATTCTGCCTCTGATGTACAGTGGTCAGCAGAATGTCCTACAGCTGCGCATTTGCCACATACTACGTTTGAAGCTCGACAAGTCTTTTCATAATGTCCATAGAGCTGACATTTTGAACAATGAAGGGGATTTGGCATATATGTTCTGACACTGACAATTTCGTGTCCAACCTTCACATTAGCTGGAAGAGATACTTTATCAAAAGTCAAAACAACAGTTGCGGTCTTCGTCCTCCTGCCTTCCGTGAATCTAGTAATGAACCTTGCCTCTATTACATCTTGCTGAGCAAATTCCTGTAGAATTTCGTCCTCCTCCATAAGCACAATATCCCTGCAGGTGATAACACCCTTGCAGGAATTCATGGCATGCGGGATCGTTGTCTGGACATCATAACAGTGGAACTTCCTCAGTTTCAGCAAATCCTTTACCTGGGCAGAATTGAATGTCTTAACTAAGACATCTCCACTTGTAAGTTTTTTAATTTGTTCTACCTCACCTGCACACCCATCAATCACCTTCTTGATGAAGAAGGGATTGAGGTTGGACAAAGGAGTACAACCAACCGTGTGCAGCAAAACGAAACTGGCATTTTTTACATCGATGTCTAGCGGAGGGCGTGTCTGTGGCCGTTCAGTCTGGGGGCAGTCTGTCTGTAAATCGGTCGGGGTTCGGTCAGGACTACCTCCCACCCTGAAGGGGGGAAGGGAGGCAGCAGGGGCATCCGCCATAGTAACCACTTCCCCCTCGCGGGGGAAGTGGGAAGAAAGAGAAAAATGAGCAAGGGACAAAGTACCTGGGAAAGACACACCTAGTCTGAGATTACCCTCTCAAACCACTCTCGGGAGGACGCACCTGTGTGTAAAGGCAGCATCACACTGGGACAAAAGTGGCTAACATGCTAGCCAGTTTTGCAACCCGCTAGCCAAACTGACTCACGGTGAGCAAGATTTCGCTTGCGAGGCGAAATGGATAATAATTCTCTCTCACATCTTTTTGGTGGGATTAGAACTCAAATGAGCCGATATTAATTTTGTAATTGGTGAGAAAATATTCTGTTATTCACAGAAGGAAACTTTAACTAAAATTGTTACGTAAATACAGCTTATTTCATGTGGTTTTTATTCACTTTTATATTTTTCTTGTAACATGAAATAAATATTCGGACAGTCGGGTAACCAGCCACGGAGGCTGTCTGTTTTGTCTCCAAACAACAAGTAGAAATCAGATTTCGATATGGATCCTGCGGCAATGAAAACTCTAGAAAGCTGCTTTGTGGCTCTGGAGTTGCTAAAGTACGTGAGGCGGTTACAGAAATTGAGGAAAAGGGAGTGGGTACTCCGTGGTGGTTTGTTTACAAATGACCACGAGGCGCCAAGGCAGACAATGCTGTTAGCCGTTTCGGCTCGCCAAAACACACGAATGTGACGGACACTCGACTCTGCTAGCATTTTTGGCTCGCATGTTATCCACTTTTGGTCTAGTGTGACGCCACCTTAACTCACCCCAGAGCGATCAGTGGGCGGTACACTCCAGAGGTAAGTAAAGGCGATCTCAGAAATTAGATAGACACCTACTATATCTCTACTAAGGACAAGGAGGAATATTAGAACTAGCTAACCTAACCTTTATTACGCTATGTACAAAACTAATCCCGGTAAGGCAGCCCTGCAAACTAGAGGAGAGAGAGAAGAACATGTCCGTACTCCATACGACCATGCATCAAGAGTCCCCCAGCGGTTTGGCGCCGCACTGCCGCTGCTCCCCGCCTTTTATACTTGACCATCACAGTACCAGGAATCGGCTAAAACTTTAATTGATTACCTTGTAATATTATTGTCTCTTCTAAGATCTCCAAAGAATACGAAGAATACGTTTGCTCTCGACATACGTAGAGAAATGACTTACGATGTTTAAAATTTTTGTAATAGGCGTAAAGGAATTTTAATCATAACGAAGCCAAAATAAATAGGAATCCGACCAATTTATTTCCATGCCGGACTATGTGCATACATGACTGACAATACGACGCCAATAACATAAATTTCGCGCTTCACAAATGACTATTATCAACAATCATATCTCAGACAACTCCCAAACCACTACTACATAGTTCAAAAGGGGAACACTATTACCATCAACATGTAAATCTCTGGATCAGAGCTAAGTCTATTAATACCAAGTCGGTTCACTTTTCCTTAGTGCGCAGGGAGGCGAGGCTTGTGTGTGACTCAGTTGGATTAAGTAACAGAAAATGTATAAAAGGGCAGACTCAAATTAAACATTTATAATAAGGGAAAACGAAGCAGGGGAAGAAGTGTGGATTCGTTTAACCATATAATATTGCAGTAGGTTCCCTCACACCCCTACGCCTTCCTTCACACATTTCAGTCCCTTCCCTCACTTCGGACTGAAAAATGTGTCATGATCTAGAGAGTGCAGTATACATTCACCCACCACCACGGTCAGGCGTCAACTGGACTTGGGTTTCGTGTAAGCTGAAGTCACTCCGATGCTCCGCCCCCTGCGCCAGCTTGGACCCGTTTTAGATGGAAGTAATCCGACTTGGTATTAGTAGACTTAGGATCAGAGTATGAAGGAAAACATTCGCGATTGTTAATCCCCTACTAAAGTTTCCGCGGTTATACACCTTTGTTGAAAACGGCTGGTTCATATGTATAAAGTTAATCACATTCGGACCAATACTCGACCTAGTAATACCAATATCAGAATGATGCTCACATTATGAATATCAACTGAGACTAAACTTAAATATAGGACTTAACGGCTGAACATGAACTATACAAACGGTATTACAACAATACCTAAACTTAAGATTACATTTACAATATTATACTAACTCATACTGTACTTAAAATTCTGGCATTAGACTGGTCCTTCCTCCTGAAAAAAAAATAAATAAATAAATGAACTTAACATCGGAAGTCAACATTCAATTCATTCATCTACATTTCCAAGGGACGTGTGTGCGGACGGGACAGACTTTCCAAATTTTGACTGTGAACTTCTCTACGAACTGATCTCTCTTACCTTGTGGAACTCTAGAATGAGATAAAGATTTCCCTGACTCTTCCTCCAGTAAGTGGCACCTACACAAGTAAAATCGCATACTCCAGGGGGTCACTTCTCTGTCACGATAAACTCTCGAAATTCAGTGGAGATGTGCCCCAACGAACTTCGTGCCTGGGTGGCAACATGGTCGTCTCATCTGGACTGACCCCTACTTTCGCTGCCAGGATCGTCCCAGGGGCGCTTACCATTCATACAGCCTACTAACTAATTGCATTCACGCTCCCATCCATTCATTCTTATGCTTCCAGCTCTCCACCTAGTAACTGACGAGCGCCTGTCAGGTCCTTAAGTCACGGTTCCACACTAGACTGTGATGACTGTAACTTGAGGGGATTCCTAGGTTTCCCTCGAATTAAGGCAACCTAGTATTTCCAATGAACTAGGCTGCACCCATAACCCAAACTCGTATGAACTCAAGACACAAGACGAAAGTCTTTGAACTCTCAATAGATTAAACTTCTCTTGAACTCTAAATTGTCAGACAGTCATATCCGCACACATTTCCCTATCCATCTCTTAAATTAATGCTGCAATATCCAGCTTCAAACACTCAACATTTTTCAATAAGTCTCCGTGGAGGGCGTCTCTCACGGTGAGGTAATTGTTCATCCATTGGATCAGGTTCAAAGGCCTCTTCCAGGGGTTCTAAGAGCCACTCTTCTCCTCTGTAATAGGGCTTGTCCTGCGGCTCTTTGTATCCTTTTCCCTGTGAACACATTTTCTACCACGTACACACTTCTGTCCATCAACACTTCCACTACACGATATGGACCATCTCATTTCACATTAAGTTTTCGACATGTACCGGGTGCCATGGTTTCCTTCTTAATCCACGCAAGGGTTCCAGCTCCAACTGCTTGATTCTTCCACCTTTGATTAGCCATGGCTGTATACCGACGTGTCATCTTCTGGTGCGTTTCCCGAATGACAGCATGGGGAACAGCCCCCTCGTCTTCCTCATTGTCAACAGAGGGTAAGGGTGCACCGACCAGCCTAGGCGGATGGCGAGAGAAGGTGAAGTAGGGTTGCTGTCCCATGGATGTATGAACTGCCTGATTCATGACGGTCTGACATGGCTGGAGCAGCAGGGGCCATTGAAGAGGGTGGCCCTGTCATAGGATGGAGAGGAATGACTTCAGGGTCTGATGCATCCACTCGGTGATGCCGTTCCCTTGGGGATGATAGGGGTTTCTGTAGTAGTGGGTGATTTGGTGTCGCTGGCAGAATCGCTGAAAGTGTCTGCTGGTGAACTCACCTCCGTTGTCCAGGACAATACTACAAGGTGTGCCATAGTCTGCCACATACTGCCTGAGTTTGACTGTGATGTGTGTGGATTGTTTTGTTTTGAGGGGGAAGAACCTAGCGAATCGGCTATAATGGTTCACTACTGTAAGAACATAATGATAACCCATGACTCCAGCAACCATATCAGTAAGGTCAATTCCAATCCTCTCCAGCGGCTTATTCACTGGAGGCAATTCCTTCCACTGTCGCTGCAGTCCAGTGTCCTGTTTGAATCTCTGGTAAGTTACACATTTTTTTTTGTGTATTCACACACATCAACCTTAAGATTTTGCCAGTAATATAGTTCTTCAGCCTTTTTGATAGTTTTCTTTTGTCCCAGATGACCAGATAACTCATGCATGTTGAAGGGCCTGTACAACTAAGGCATGAGGGACTATGAGGCTGTAATGAAGACTACCGTCTTCATTACAGCCTCAAAACAGGGACATCAACAAAATTGGCAACAAAACCTCATGTGTTCGAAGATGACAGACAGAAAATAGCAGTCACCCTGCCTTTCCTGGGCAAAGCAGTAGCCAGTATCGCACCCATGATCGTCCCGGAGCTGACATGGGCAAGTTTGACTCAAACAGTGATTCATGCCATCACGCCATCATTGGGAAAGTTGTGGCACTATCACAACTCGACAGCCTAACCTACAATGGGAATGTAGATGACACTCACCCAGGCCAGGCGACTCGTCACTGCCACATACCCGGAGACTGATGCAGCAACCTGGGAACAACATACATTCAACACACTTCTAAGGGTCCTCCCCAGTGTTATCAAGGAACATTTTACGATACATGACCCAATGGGAGACCTAGATAAAGACATTCAACTGATACGACGCCTCCTAGCCTCCCGCTCCACCCCACAGCAGATCAACGTTGTACACAAATTCCACACCCAAAGACCAACACCACACCACAAACCACGAGTGCCCTCAGCCCACACCAACCCCATGGCAACATCAAACCTACCCAGGGTGCATTCCCCAGAGAGGCGCCCCAACCCCAAGAAAATACAAACGTGATCTCCATCAACCCGTGGGAATTCTCCACCTGCAGCCACAGATGTCAACTCCACGACATCAGAGAACAACTAAAAGCTGCCTGGCACAGACCAGCCACCCAAGGATGACGGAAAGTGTGCTCCCTAGATAACGAGGGCCCCGAGGACAACACCTTACCAACCCCAAGCACTAACCCTAAGGAAACCGAGCCAGAGGAAGACAAGATCCCATAGCTGCTGGATTTTTAGGCCTGCTTCTGCACCTCCCCTTGGCAGCGGGAACCACATCTCAGGAATACCTCCCCCCAAGTCTACGACAAGATGAGACTGAATGGGGTAAAAGCGAGGCTACTGTTTGACACGGGAGCAGCCAGGTCCTGCCTCTACAGCCATTTTGACCCCTATCACAAATTGGCTTTTGGCCCGCTTTTCCCTACATCAACTCATCTCGTAGACGCGGGGGATGGCCCCCTGCCCATACATGGGGAAACCCGGGCCCTACGCACCGACATCCACCAAGGCTCAACCCAACACAAATTCATTGTGTTTGACTCTACCTGCCTTGCATGTGATGGTTACATGGGACTGGACCTCCTGCAGAAGCTATGCACGAACATTGATTGTCACAAGCAACAGCTCCAGTTCCAGAAGCCCCCGGACTCCTCACTCCAGCCCCTCCCTCCAGCCCCTCTGCACGTGCAGACTCCCCTCTCCCCCCCTCGCTCCCCCATGCTCCCCCCCTTCACACCCCACCTTCCCAGCAACCATCTCCTCCTCCCTAACAATCACCCCCACCCCCCTGAGGATAAGGCTTGGCTACGTCTGAACAGGCCCACTGGTGCCTCTGTCCTGTTCTCCCCCAGCCTACTACCTGGTACCCTCTTGTCCTGTCTGCTGTTCCCCACCTTCCTCCCACCCCCCCACATCGCAGCAGTTCGAGTATCAAACACTCCCCTCATGCTACCTAAAGGATTAGTGGTGGAAGAGATGGAAGAAGCCGAGACCTGTGCACCCCCCCCATTTCCCCTCTGCCGCCCTACCACCATTACCAGAACACCTCTCACTTTACCAAGCGGACAGCCTCCACCACCTTCTGGACTTCCAAGACCTCTTCGTGCCAGGCCATACCAACAACGGCCACACCACCTACCTGACGCATGAAATACACACCACAGGACCACCCATTCGCCAACCATCACGTCAGAATAACCCCAAACAACGGGCTGAGGATGACCGGCAGGCCCAGGAAATGCTCAGTGCTGATGTTGTATAACCCTCCACCAGCCCTTGGTCCTCCCCCCGTCGTCCTGGTAAAAAAGAAAGACGGCACCATGCGCTTTTGTGTGGATTACTGCCGATTGAACGACGTGACCAGCAAGGATGCCACTCCCCTTCCCAGGATAGATGACTCCCTCGGTTCCCCATACGAAGCCTCTTGGTTCTCTACCTTGGACCTCTAATTGGGATACTGGCAAGTCCCCGTACACCCTGAGGAAAGGGGAAAACCCTATGAGTTCAGTGTCTTACCATTTGGACTCTGTAATGCCCCCACCACCTTTTCCAGGTTAATGGAGTCTGTCCTGAGCCGCCTTACCTAGGAAATCTGCCTGGCATACCTGGACAACATAATCATTTTCAGCCAGACATGGGCCGACCACCTCCAGCTCCTCAGGAAAGTCTTCTTATGCTTTTGCCAGGCAGGCCTCAAGCTCAGGCTTTCAAAATGCATTTTGGCTGCATGAACCGTCGCCTTCTTGGGGCACATCATTTCTAAGGACGGGATATCTCCTGACCCCAAGAAGCTGCGCACCATCGCAGACCTCCCACTACCTCAAGATGTCCACGAAGTCTGCGCCTTACTAGAACTTACATCCTACTACCGATGCTTTGTAAAGGAGTCTACAGACATCGCCAAACCCCTCCATAACCTGACCAAAAAGGGCGAGCCTTTTACCTGGACTGACAAGCAGAGAACCATATTCCACGAACTAAAGAACGAACTCATCACCGCCCCAATCGTCGCCTTCCCCAACTACACCCTACCCTTCCCAAAACCACCCTAGACACCATGACACACCTCCACTCTGACAACGGGATTCACTTGAGCATCAAGAAACTGTTGCAAGTATTCAACGATGCCTATTGGACCCCTAACCCCTCCAATCTGGTCAAACAAGTCACCCAGTCCTGCCGGGCCTGCACGCTAGGCAAGGATACCACTCGCACACCTGGCCCGTCGGGGAGCATCACCGCTCACAAACCTTGGCAGTTGTTATCCGTGGATGTAGTAGGCCCCCTACCACCCAAAAACGGCTACAGGTATATCATCACCTTCGTAGACACATTAAAATTCCTTATCACTGCCCGGCCAGGGAACACCACGCAATCACCATGGCTGACGCCCTCGTCCGCCATGTCTCCCCATATTTTGGGATTCCCAAAGCCCTGCACTCAGACAACACCCCTGAGTTCACCAACACCATGTGGCAAGAACTCGCTACCATCTTCGGCTACCGAGTCTCACACTCCTCTCCCTACTGGCCCAAGGGAATGGAATATGCAAGAGAAGCTATTGCACCCTCCCAAACCAGGTGCGGGCCAAAATAGAAGAAACAAAGAATGAGGACTGGCCAGCCCACATGAAGATTGTTCAGTGGGGAATAAACTCCTGACCCCGGGATGACAGCATCTTCCCCCACAAAAGGGTATTCAGGGAGGCCCCCCTCCTCCTACCTCTACGACAACACCTACAGCCCCCCACTGTGTCCCCCGCATCCGACCTCCTACAGCATGTCAAAAGGTGACTAAACCTGCAGAAAAAACTAGACCTACAGCCAAACACCGCTTCCTCCAACCCCTACAAACCAGGCGACTTGGTAGTAATGGCAAAGCTATCCACACCCAACAAAATCTCCCCTCGGTTTATGGGACCATATATCATTACACACGTCCTGAACCCCTACCAGGTAACCAAAGATTACCACAACACACCACGCATGTTTCAAAATCACCATGTGTGCCCGTTCCCGACCAACACCACCTCACGCCACGACCCCCCTCCCCCTGTCACCCACACCATCTCGCCACCACCCCCCACTCCAGACCCCCGTCATACTCATACAGTTCCTGTCACAACCTCCTCCTCCCTACCCTCCTCCCCCACTCTTTCCCTTCCAGCCCAGTCCACTACTGCACTTCACACCTCATCTCATGCCACCTCACCACAGCTGCAAATCCAACCACCCAACTCAGGGACCCCAAGTCCACTGCTGACCATGCCACCACGCCCCCAACCCTGCACAACACCAGCTGCCGTTTCCACCCCCACACCATCCCCCGCACTCCCTATACCTCACTCCACACCCACCACCCACCCAACACCTCGGGCACAGCCCCCCACCACCAAACACCCGGACAGCATGCCCAACCCAGACACCAAGAGGCCGCATTCCCCCCTCACCTCCCACACCCACCCTCAAGACCAACATGACCCGCTCCAACTGTCTTTCACAATCACCAGCCACATACTCCACCACACCATCACCCTGTCCCCCTACCTCACCTACACAATCAGAACAAACCACCCCTGCCTCCTACACGCCCAACTCGGCCCCCATAACACTCATGCTACACCAGGCCCAGTGGAAACTTCCACCTGCCCCTATCTCCAGGGAAAACAGCCGCACCTACCCTCAGCGGCTGCATAAAACCCCCATCACCTCACTGGTTGCCAGCATTCACCTAGGACACACCGCACACCAACCATCACCAGCCAAGAAGGTACGGCGTGTCACCTGGGCCACAACCTACGGAAGAAAGCAACGCGTCCGTGGGACACACCACCTCCTTCGACTCCTGCAGACAACACATCAGGCCTACACCCTCTATGTCACCTATGGCCAACACCAGGACCCAGACCTAGCCACCTCACACTGGACCACCCTCCTCCAGCACCTGACACCGACCCACAGCACCACCACCTCCGAGACCTGCTGCCTCCAGGATGGGGACGTGACTTTTCCCCCCAAGATGGTGGTGAAATACCCACCGTGGCAACCAAGCACTACCAGGACATGGCGACATCCCCCCAGGAGGAGACCATGGAGGGGCTCTATGGGCGCTCGTGTTGCCCAGGCAGTACGGACCTATGTCCCCGACTACCTTGCGCCCTTATTCCCTGGAACAGACCCAGTGGGAACGCTGCAGTCCAGGTGCATTACCCTCCAGCCAGACCAGCCCTCGCCAGGTTTGGGGTGGGGCTGAATACCAGTCCCAAGCAGCACTGAAGTGACGGCCATTAGCTGCACAAAAGCTGTGATGGCCTTTAGCCGCACAAAACAAATGATGGCTACAGCCGTACAAACACAGAAACAGCCATCAGCCACTCAACTGCTGCAGCTCCCCCCCCTCCCCTGCAGAAACTGGTGACAGCCTTCAGCCTCACTTGGGGAGAGACAGTAATGCTTCCTCTCCTTTTGCAGCTGTCTCCGGGAGTCGGACCTCGGTGACGGCCTTCAGCCACACACGCAGGCAGGTGACGGCCATCAGCCGCACCTCGACTGCTTTCCACTCCTCGTGCAGGACACCAGTGATTGCCTTCAGCCGCACCTGTGGGCAGGTGACGGTCTTCAGCTGCACCTCGCCCATGGTCCTGTCAGGAATTTGGGTCCCAGTGACGGCCTTCAGCTGCACCAACAGGGAAGGGACGGCCATCAGCCGCCCTCCTCCTGTTACCCACGGGACCTTGTCGACGGCCATCAGCCACACCAGGGAGAGACACCCCACCAAACATCTCATCCCCTGAGACTTCCCCTGTGGAGGACGACCCTTGCTTGGCTCACCCCTCCTGTAGCCAAGTGGGACACTTCTCCTTTTCTCCCCACAGAGGCAGCCCCCAGGAGGAACTTTCCTGTCTGGAGGAGGTTTGGCGAGGCCCCGTGGTGACCCCAGGAGTGTGCATAGTACAGCCGGCGCCCAGTTGAGATGATCAGCTGATGGACTCCTGCCATCAGCCACGCCGCAGTTCAACCCTGACAACGGCCTGATGGGAGGGAGATCGCAGACGCTGGACTCTTAGAGGTGCCCCTGCGATCCCAGGGCGTAACCTCCCAGCCCCAGATGACAGCGACCTCCTCCCCAGAGTGGGTGCAGATAATCGCGCCTACTCTCTCTGTTTGACCCAAGCCCCGAGGGCCAGACCACTCAGCAAGACCCAACGAGTAGAGGGCCTCTCACCACGCTGCCCAGCTGCAGCCCAGAGAAGACGATGTCACCCCTGAGGGTTGTCCCGTGTCCTTTGCGAGAAGGAACAGCTGACGGGACCCCTCCCACTCCTGGCCGACACCTGTAGGGCACCAGCCTCCGGCAGCCCAGTCGGAGCCCTCCAGTTTGCCTAGTGTATCTGTGACTGAATTATGTATGGTGTGATACTGGTGTTCATAATGTATGCTGTGTCTGCCTAGTGCTCTTGTGACTGAATGGTATACTGTGTGTTACTTATGTTCATATTGTGTACTGTGTCTGTCTACTGCCCTTGTAACTGCATTGTATACTGTATGATACTGATGTTCATATTGTGTACTTGTTACTGAATAATATACTGTGTGATAACGTTCATATTGTGTACTGTCCGTCTAGTGCCGTTGTGACTGAATAATATACTGTGTGAGACATCCGTTCATATTGTGTACTGTCTGTCTAGTGTCCTTGGGACTGAATAGTGTACAGTGTGATACTTATATTCATATTAAATGTTGCGTATAACAGTCTAGTCGAAGCCCTTTAGTCTGCAAAGTGTATTTAAGACTGAATAGTGTACTGTGTGATACTCATATTCATACTGTTTACTGTGAGTGGAAATTAAGGTAATACACGTGTAAGGTTGTTGCCCAGAGTTTTTATGCCCTGCTTTTCTCATAGTGTGTTCTAGCTCCGGTCTCGAAAGAGAACCCCGGCTCAACAGCTAGTGTTTCTAGGACGAGAAGTCGACCTAAAACACCTAGCATAACAATAAAATATGACAATCATGTAAATTTCTTATTATTTATTTCCAGCATATCCTATACAGGGTGTCACACCATCATGCCAGCATTTTGCTGCTTTTTTTTATTAGCTGTTAATGTCACGTAAACTATGTCTGATTTGTTTCAGTTTATTGCCTCAAGTTATAAGTATATTTTTGAGAAAATTATATTGTGAAAGCAGAGTTTCTACACAAAGTAATAAATTTAGTGATACGACTTACTACCCAAAAATTCCCAAAATTTGACCGAAGAAATAAAAAAAATAAAAAAAAATACATCCTCCTACTTACTACGATCCCTATAAAAGTAGTCTCCTTGGGCATGGAGACATCAATCCCAGCACTTCTCCCACAATCGGAACACATTCTCGGAATCCTTGAGGATCAGCTTGTTCAGGACCTTCTGCATTTACTCCTGGATCTCCACAATGGTGTCAAATCTTTATCCTTTCAGCTGGATTTTATTTTTCAAAAAGAGGAAAAAATCACAGAGGGCCAAATCTGCTGAATACAGGGGGTGGGGAACAGCCAGCATGTTTTTTAATGCCAAAAATTGCTGAACACCGAGGACTGTGTGTACGGGTGCATTGTCATGATGATTCACCCATTTGTGTGTGGACCATTTGTTGGTCGTTTTTGCCTCACATCCTCCCAGAGCTGTCTCAGAACATCACAGTAGAACTTTGCATTGATGGTCTGTCCTTGAGGAACGGATTCCTTATGAGCAATGGCCCCCATGTTGAAGAAATTGATGAACATTGTCTTCACGTTGCTCTTGACCTGATGTGCCTTCTCTGGTCGTGGCGAAGCTGGGCTCTTCCACTGCAATGGTTGTTGTTTGGTTTCCGAGTCGTACTCACAAACCCAGCTTTCATCACCAGTAATACACTTAAGAGGATGTTGGGGTCATTTCTGGCCATTTCCTTCAGCTCCGTGCAGACCTCCACGCAGTGCTGCTTTTGCTCATCAGTCAGGAACCTCAAGACAAACAGGGAGGCAATTCGTCTAATGTCAAGGTCACCAGGCAAAATGCTTTGGCAAGTTCCATACAATAGGCTAACAATGTTGTAATAATGAAGATTTTTTGTCACCAGTGTACGATCAGAATTTTAAGGATTAAGGGAAATGGGGTAGCGTGATATTATTTGAGAGCGCGTGAGCAGATAGTACCCTTTGCGGGCCACTCAATCTACTCTGTACCACTCCTTAGAGGATAGCAAAATTTAAACTCGAAATAACTTAATCTAAAGATTTACTAAGCGTCAAGAACTGAGAGACAAATTACTCTTCGAACTGTGAATGAAACAAAGCAGACAAAATATAATCAGGATCTATATCTCCAGAATATGAATCTTTACGAACTAAATTAATTATCAAAGAATAGTATTACACATGGCTACATTTATCCCGTGGTCTCTGACGGACTCTCCCGGAAGAACCCTAAAAATTACAACCAAAGATTATTCTCTTAAAATTACAGTAAATACGTATAACTCAAGAATTATATACAAACTAGATACAGTAATCAAATGGACCAGCCGATACACAGTTTGATTACATGAACTAAGAAAGAGGGAGGGGTGATTTAGTGTAAAAATGAGGTTAGGCAATGGATAGAACGCTCGATCTGTGAACAGTAGGGAGAGGAGCAACAATCTCATTATTCAGTACAAGTGGGATCAGGGGAAATATCACCAGTTTAACTCACTGACGTATATGAGGACTTGCATCACACGTGGGAGAAAAGGGGGGGGGGGAGTTCGGCACTAACCTGGGAACAATAGGGAAAGGAGCAGCAAACTGGCGGTTTGGCGTTCGTTCGTTTGTTTAATGATTCCCTGCACCTATCGTGCAGACCGGGCCATACATTAGCCCGGTCAGTGGGGTACGGGCTGGTTAAAAAACAGTAAGGGGGGAGGACAGGACCTGAGGATTGGCCACCACACACGTCGTGTCTCCTGGCTGGGTTTGTTTCGTCTCTGGCAGTTTGTTTGTTTGTTTTTCTTTCTTTTTTCTGGCCTATCAACCATTGGGGCCGAAGCCCCTGGTCATTAAGGCCGTATATATATATATATATATATATATATATATATATATATATATATATATATATATATATATATATAAGAAAACCCTAATCTAAAGACCCTAAAACTAATCACCTAACAGACAAATCGCTAACCTATACTAAATCCTACACAGACAAATAGCTAGACATACACTAATGGTAAAAATACCTCGACAAACAGAACACCATCAACTACCTTTCTATATTACATACCTGCACTCATCACCTGGTGACTATCAGTCGAGGCACAACCTAATATAGGGGACATCAATATAAGAAAGGGAACCAGACGAGTCAGGAACATTTCCACATACGTCAGCTGTCGGCCCTAATGAGAACAACTTAAACATGGTGGTTTAAGGTATTTACATAACATGTACAAAAAGTGAAGGACTTCGCCCAACAGACCACCATCGACTGCAACTGCCCAATACCTTTCTATATTGCACACTTACACTTATCAGATGATGACTCTCAGTCGAGGAACGGGGTTTAATGTAGGGGACATCAATATTAGAAATAGATCAGTGGGAAGGAGGAACTATTACAAATATGTCAACTGTCAACCCTAATTAATAGTTCAATATATACATAATTACAGTCGGTAAAAAACAAAACCATATAGTAAAAGTCACATCACTCTGATCAGTCCGGTCTCTCTCAAGAAAGCCATCAATTTATCAATCATAACCATGTCCCCATCACCCAGGATGGTGGAAAGGGTGAAGGGGACGTCTGCTGTGCCGCAGTAATTTATAAGCGAAGCGCGTTCACGAATAAATCGCCGACAGCGCAGAATGATATAACTGATAGATAACACCGCATCACAGATGTCACAGTGCGGTGGGAATCGTTTTTCCATATAAGGTTTTATGTGAGTAAGCATGGTGGCATTAAACCGTAATCGCGCCAACACTTTTTCTTCCAGGTGACTGGAACGGTTGGCAGTGGCCCAGTCGCCCAGGTACGGCTTACACGTTCGAATATTTAGTCTGGTCCACTGACCTTCCCACAGAAGATTTATTGATTTCTTTCCGAGAGAGAGACTCGACCGTAGATCACGAGGAGCATCCCAAGTCTCCTCGAGTTCTACAGCCGACTTTGCAAGTAAGGCAGCCTGCTCATTGCCTTAGATGCGACAATGACCAGGCACCCAGATCAGCGTGAATGACTTCTTGCATGAATGCAACTTATTAACGATGCGGCCTTGGATCTCGTGAGAGTCCATAGTACAAGATGCAATTGCCTGAAGGGCTGATTTTGAATCTGATAATATGACAAATGAGTCATGCCTAGAATTGAGCATAGTCTATGGCTTTGTCAATAGCAAAAAGTTCGGAGGTAAATACAGATGTATGAGTCGGCAACCGATACCTGAGGGCACATTCGGTCGACCATACACTTGCACCCACACATTCACTCGACTTGGAACCGTCGGTGTACAATTGGTGGGACCCCAAGTGACACACGATGATGTTATGAAACAAGTGGTGGACCTCCGCCTCCGGAGCTTTGGCCTTTCATGCTGGGAGCCATGGTACATCAACGGTAAAACCGGGTGGCTACCAAGGCCCTATATTTTTTAACACCAACTTGTCACAGTCACTGAGGTCCACACCAAGCTCCTTAGTCAGTAAGTGGAGGCGAACGGCAAGTGGCCGACGGACCCCCTGCAGAAGGTAGTGGTATTGACGCAGGGGGGTACAGGGCACATTGCCAATATTAATTTTCCTAAATGTCCTGAGGCCATAGGACCAAGCCAGGTGGTCACGGTGAATACGGAGGGGAGGCACATTCGCCTCCACTTCCATACGAGCTACCCGAGTACACCGGATGGCTCCAAGACACATTTGCAAACATTTATTCTGCAACACATCCAATCCTTTCAGCGTGTCATCGGATGCCGAGCCATACACCTGTACGCCATAGTCTAGCTTTGATCAAATAAGGGCCCTATACACCATTAATAAAGATTTTCTGTCGGCACCCCTGGTAGTACCCGCTAGGTACTTGAGGACATTTACAGATTTATCACAACGAGCAAGCAAATTATTAACATGAATTTTGAAGTTCAACCGACGATCAAAATGAATTCCCAAAAACTTTACAGAATTTTCAAAAGGTACCGCCTAATTATCCAAAGTTAAGAACAAATTAGGTACGTTACGATTAGTGAAGACTACAGCGGCACACTTAGTGACGGAAAACTTAAATCCCCACTGCAAAGCCTATTGGTGAATGGAGTCAAGGGCTGCTTGAATCCGCCCAGCCGAAAATTGTGCATTATGTGAAGAGTGCCATATTGCACAATCGTCAGCATAAAGCGAGTATTTAAGATTCCTGGGGATGGGAGCTGATGACAGAATATCATTGATCATAATGCTAAATAAAGTAGGACTAAGCACACTTCCGTACGGCACCCCGTTTCCCTGGATAAATATATCCGATGTTACGTTACGGGGCAATTTGACAGGGAAGGTCCTGTCCCTTAAGAAATTTGAAATAAAAATAGGCAAATTTCTTCTAAAACCATAAGCATAGAGCTTCATTAGTATACCGTGTCGCAATGTCATGTCATAGGCTTTATGGATGTCCATGAACACCCCTAACATGAATTCTTTATTGGCAAATGCCTCTGCAACACAATGCTCCAAATTCATTAAATGATCTAGTGAACTTCTGTATTTATGGAAGCCACATTGTTGATTATTTAACAAATTCTTCGACTCTAAAACAAAAAGAAGCCTATTGTTTACCATTCGTTCCATGACGTTACATAGACAAGAAGTCAACACAATAGGACGAAATGAAGTGGGATTCATGAGACGACCAGCCTTTTTCGGCATCGGTATGACCTGCGCAAAGTGCCATGAGTTTGGGAACGCTCGAGACCCCCAAATCTCATTGTACAATGCTAACATCTTAATCAGGCTGTCCTGATTAAGATGCTGGATCATACCGTACGTGATGGTGTCAGGGCCAGGGCTGGTGTCTTTACGGGATTTAAGGGCAAGGAGCAGTTCATCTAGCGTAAAGTCTTGGTTGTACGGGAAGTATACGTCTTCTGTGGCAAAGTCAATTAACTGTAGCTCAGCCGTGCGTTTATGATGTTGAAAACGCGAATCATAATTGGCTGAGCTATTTACATGAGAAAAACTCCTGGCGAGGATGTTAGCAACGTCCGCGGTCTCGTCATAGATGGTGTTATTCACCTGCAGGGTGGTCACAGGGAAGTATAGGCCTTTATTATTTAATATTCTCATTGTGGACCAGACTTTAATTAATGGTGTTGTACGAGTCACCTTGGACACAAAGAACCGTCAGGAGTCACGTTTGGCCCTTCTTATTAGTCTCCTTGCCTCAGCCCGTGCCTGTTTGTATGCAATAAAATTTTCCTCAGTGCGCTGACTATCAAAAGTCCTGTATCTCGTATTGCGTTTTCTTAATGCTTGTCGGCAATCCGGCGTCCACCAATGGGCTCTATGCTTCGCATGAACTGTAGAAGTCTTGGGAATAGCAGCCTCAGTTGCGTGTAATATGGAAGTAGTTACATTTTCGACCTTAACATCTATGGTCTCCCCAGATTTATCTAAATTGGCGATCCTTGAGAAGGATCCCCAGTCTGCTTTCTTATAGTTAAATTTTGGAGGTGGAGGGTCCGAAACGATGTCGCGTGTATAAGAAACACAGATGGGTAAATGATCACTTCCTAAGGAGTCGTTATAATGGTCCCATGAGAAATCTTGATGTATACCAGGGGAGGCCAAAGATAAGTCAATGGCCGAAAAGTTACCAGTACGATCATCTACACTGAACCACTTAAGAGGGGTTCAAGGGAGCGAGGCCTTGAGGCATGAGAGATGGAACCCTGGAGATAGGGTTCACCTGAGCCTGGAATCGCGGCCAATGAGACAAATCCATTCATGAGGTGTTCAAACGCGTGCCGACTTGAAGCATTTGACACACAATCACCCAAGGAAGATTTAGAGGATTTTGTGCTACCCTTTTTCTTCTTCCACCCCCTTACAGGAAGCGGCTTAGCGATTCCGGAGCAAGTAAATGTTAATATAGGAGCACATTACAGTTAGAGCACATTGGAGTACAGCCGGAGCACAGTACTACACCACAGTCGAGCACAGTACTTATGAGACTGAGTAAGCTGTAGAAACCTACGCACTAGATTAACCAGAAGACACTATAAGCACATTATAAAGAAATACATTATTACATCATTGAGTACAGCAGAGTATTTTTCAGAACGGCGAAGTACACACTAAAAGGGTCTCTCTCCCCCCTCCCTCCCTCTCTCTCTCTCCCTCTCTCTCTCTCTCTCTCTCTCTCTCTCTCTGATTTGGTGGACTCCACGCTCCTTTCAATGACAGCGAGAGAGAGAGAGAGAGAGAGAGAGAGAGAGAGAGAGAGTCACTATAGTTCAATTCATCCTAAACGCACCCAAATCCTCAACAACCCCACGCAAGCGCACGCAAATCACCTCCGAACGCACTCAAAGGCCCATAAGGTTTGCCAAACACCCAGACACGCACGCACTCCACCTCCCAAAGCCCATGGACACCAAAAAAACGCACCCAGCCAGCTCGTAAAGCAACCACCGGACGCACGCACGCAACTTGGAGCATACTGAAAGCACGGAATTAACTCCTATCACACGCCATCGCCCTTAAACGCAGTCCAGTCCCTCTAAAAGCACTCCAGTCCCTTTAAACACACTCATCCCTTTAAACACACCCCAGTCCCTTTAAACGCACTCCAGTCCCTTTAAACGCACCCCAGTCCCTTTAAATGCACTCCAGTCCCTTTAAACGCACTCCAGTCTCTTTTAACGCACCCCAGTCCCTTTAAACGAACCCCAGTCCCTTTAAACGCACCCCAGTCCCTTTAAACGCACTCCAGTCTCTTTAAATGCACCCAAATCTCCTTAAACGCACTCAAATCCCCTTTAACACACTGAAATCCCCTTAAACGCACTGAAATCCCCATAAACGCACTCAAATCCCCTTAAACGCACTCATATCCCCTCAAAAGCACTCAAATCCCCTTAAACGCACGCAAATCCTCGTCACAACGCACTCAAAAACGTACCCAACACGAAGGACGAACGCGGATGCACCAGATCACCTCTTGACACAATCCAGACCTCTTAAACGCAATCTAACGCACGCAATCCACCCTCCAACACACTCATTTCGCCCCCAACGCACCCTAACCTGAGCAGCAACACGAAAAACACCCAGTAACTGCGCCGACTAGCACACAACTAGGCTAAGTCGCACACTGACAGTCGCAAAGGGAAAAGTTGAGGATCGCATTGAGTATTAGGTCGGCTACTTGCTCCCCACGATCATTAATCCTCAAGCTACCCCATTGATAGTGATGGGCGTTAAAATCGCCCAACACTAACTTATTTCCAGGAAGATGTTCAAATAGTGAATTTAAAGCATCACTATCAATAAGGGCATGTGGAAGACAGTACAGAAAGCAAATAGACAGATACGTCTTATTAAATTTTACTCTGCACGCGACAGCTTCCAGAATAGAATTTAGAATCACTTCCGTTTGTGGGTGTGATTTGTGTGTGTAAATGGCAACTCCGTGACCTTCATATCTTCTATACGAGTGGTAGTGTTTGAACTGTGGAGGATCAGGAGGCGCATGTCCTGTAAACAAACAACGTCTGGCCTGTGTAGTGAAAGCAAGATAGCCATATTGTGTAATTTATTCCTAAGACACCTACAATTCCTCTGTAACAGAGTGAATGTGGCGGTTTAAGATTTTCGTTGGGGGCCTGTGTGCTTGGTGTTTTTTTTTGCCGCCCGCCAGCAGGCGAGCGACTACCGGGGGACCTATCTCAGTGCTTGCTAATGGAAACCTCCATATTCTCATCAATAACAAGGCTCCCAGACTCCACCAAGGAAGAACTATTCTTTCTCTCCCTCACTAGATCAGGAGCGGGAAGGACATGAGGACGTGCCGGCTTGATGAGGATGGTCAGATTAATCTTATCAGACTTGTAGGACCTCGATTTTGGCCGCACCGACTGCGAAGGAGCAACAGCAGCCTGAGAGTAAGAAGTTGTGACAGGGATGTCTGTAAGAGTGTTGGAACGTACAGGAGGTCTAGACTGAGAGGCAGGGCGAGTGGCATAAGGAGCGAAGGTAAGGTCAGTCTGTCTCCACGGTGCACATCACGGGACGGGACACAACCGCCGATGCATAGGAGACATTAGGCTTGGGAGTTGCATGCAACTCCGTCACCTTCTTCCTAGCATTGTAAAAGGATATGCTCTCAGTCGCCTTCACTGTGCAGACCTCTTTCTCCTCCTTCCACTTGGGACAAACCCTAGAGGAAATGGAGTGAGCACCCTGACAGTGGAAACAACATTCTGCCTCTGATGTACAGTGGTCAGCAGAATGTCCTACAGCTGCGCACTTGCCACATACTACGTTTGAAGCTCGACAAGTCTTTTCATAATGTCCATAGAGCTGACATTTTGAACAACGAAGGGGATTTGGCATATATGTTCTGACACTGACAATTTCGTGTCCAACCTTCACATTAGCTGGAAGAGATACTTTACCAAAAGTCAAAATAATAGTTGCGGTCTTCGTCCTCCTGCCTTCCTTGAATCTAGTAATGAACCTTGCCTCTATTACATCTTGCTGAGCAAATTCCTGTAGAATTTCGTCCTCCTCCATAAGCACAAGATCCCTGCAGGTGATAACACCCTTGCAGGAATTCATGGCATGGGGGATCGTTGTCTGGACATCATAACAGTGGAACTTCCTCAGTTTCAGCAAATCCTTTACCTGGGCAGAATTGAATGTCTTAACTAAGAGATCTCCACTTGTAAGTTTTTTAACTTTTTCTACCTCACCTGCACACCCATCAATCACCTTCTTGATGATGAAGGGATTGAGGCTGGACAAGGGAGTAGAACCAACCACGTGCAGCAAAACGAAACTGGCATTTTTTACATCGATGTCTAGCGGAGGGCGTGTCTGGGGCCGTTCAGTCTGGGGGCAGTCTGTCTGTAAATCGGTCGGGGTTCGGTCAGGACTACCTCCCACCCTGAAGGGGGGAAGGGAGGCAGCAGGGGCATCCGCCATAGTAACCACTTCCCCCTCGCGGGGGAAGTGGGAAGAAAGAGAAAAATGAACAAGGGACAAAGTACCTGGGAAAGACACACCTAGTCTGAGATTACCCTCTCAAACCACTCTCGGGAGGACGCGCCTGTGTGTAAAGGCAGCATCACACTGGAACAAAAGTGGCTAACATGCTAGCCAGTTTTGCCACCCGCTAGCCAAACTGACTCACGGTGAGCAAGATTTCGCTTGCGAGGCGAAATGGATAACAATTCTCTCTCAGCTTTTTGGTGGGATTAGAACTCAAATGAGCCTATATTAATTTTGTAATTGGTGAGAAAATATTCTGTTATTCACTCCCTATACCTCACTCCACACCCACCACCCACCCAACACCTCGGGCACAGCCCCCCACCACCAAACACCCGGACAGCATGCCCAACCGAGACACCACGAGGCCGCATTCCCCCCTCACCTCCCACACCCACCCTCAAGACCAACATGACCCGCTCCAACTGTCTTTCACAATCACCAGCCACATACTCCACCACACCATCACCCTGTCCCCCTACCTCACCTACTCAATCAGAACAAACCACCCCTGCCTCCTACACGCCCAACTCGGCCCCCATAACACTCATGCTACACCAGGCCCAGTGGAAACTTCCACCTGCCCCTATCTCCAGGGAAAACAGCCGCACCTACCCTCAGCGGCCGCATAAAACCCCCATCACCTCACTGGTTGCCAGCATTCACCTAGGACACACCGAACACCAACCATCACCAGCCAAGAAGGTACGGCGTGTCACCTGGGCCACAACCTACGGAAGAAAGCAACGCGTCCGTGGGACACACCACCTCCTTCGACTCCTGCAGACAACACATCAGGCCTCCACCCTCTATGTCACCTATGGCCAACACCAGGACCCAGACCTAGCCACCTCACACTGGACCACCCTCCTCCAGCACCTGACACCGACCCACAGCACCACCACCTCCGAGACCTGCTGCCTCCAGGATGGGGACGTGACTTTTCCCTCCAAGATGGTTGTGAAATACCCACCGTGGCAACCAAGCACCACCAGGACATGGCGACATCCCCCCAGCAGGAGACCATGGAGGGGCTCTATGGGCGCTCGTGTTGCCCAGGCAGTACGGACCTATGTCCCCGACTACCTTGCGCCCTTATTCCCTGGAACAGACCCAGTGGGAACGCTGCAGTCCAGGTCCATTACTCTCCAGCCACGCCAGCCCTCGCCAGGTTTGGGGTGGGGCTGAATACTCAGTCCCAAGCAGCACTGAAGTGACGGCCATTAGCTGCACAAAAGCTGTGATGGCCTTTAGCCGCACAAAACAAATGACGGCTACAGCCGTACAAACACAGAAACAGCCATCAGCCACTCAACTGCTGCAGCCCCCCCCCCTCCCCTGCAGAAACTGGTGACAGCCTTCAGCCACACTTGGGGAGAGACAGTAATGCCTCCTCTCCTTTTGCAGCTGTCTCCGGGAGTCGGACCTCGGTGACGGCCTTCAGCCACACACGCAGGCAGGTGACGGCCATCAGCCGCACCTCGACTGCTTTCCACTCCTCGTGCAGGACACCAGTGATTGCCTTCAGCCGCACCTGTGGGCAGGTGACGGTCTTCAGCTGCACCTCGCCCATGGTCCTGTCAGGAATTTGGGTCCCAGTGACGGCCTTCAGCTGCACCAACAGGGAAGGGACGGCCATCAGCCGCCCTCCTCCTGTTACCCACGGGACCTTGTCGACGGCCATCAGCCACACCAGGGAGAGACACCCCACCAAACATCTCATCCCCTGAGACTTCCCCTGTGGAGGACGACCCTTGCTTGGCTCACCCCTCCTGTAGCCAAGTGGGACACTTCTCCTTTTCTCCCCACAGAGGCAGCCCCCAGGAGGAACTTTCCTGTCTGGAGGAGGTTTGGCGAGGCCCCGTGGTGACCCCAGGAGTGTGCATAGTACAGCCGGCGCCCAGTTGAGATGATCAGCTGATGGACTCCTGCCATCAGCCACGCCGCAGTTCAACCCTGACAACGGCCTGATGGGAGGGAGATCGCAGACGCTGGACTCTTAGAGGTGCCCCTGCGATCCCAGGGCGTAACCTCCCAGCCCCAGATGACAGCGACCTCCTCCCCAGAGTGGGTGCAGATAATCGCGCCTACTCTCTCTGTTTGACCCAAGCCCCGAGGGCCAGACCACTCAGCAAGACCCAACGAGTAGAGGGCCTCTCACCACGCTGCCCAGCTGCAGCCCAGAGAAGACGATGTCACCCCTGAGGGTTGTCCCGTGTCCTTTGCGAGAAGGAACAGCTGACGGGACCCCTCCCACTCCTGGCCGACACCTGTAGGGCACCAGCCTCCGGCAGCCCAGTCGGAGCCCTCCAGTTTGCCTAGTGTATCTGTGACTGAATTATGTATGGTGTGATACTGGTGTTCATAATGTATGCTGTGTCTGCCTAGTGCTCTTGTGACTGAATGGTATACTGTGTGTTACTTATGTTCATATTGTGTACTGTGTCTGTCTACTGCCCTTGTAACTGCATTGTATACTGTATGATACTGATGTTCATATTGTGTACTTGTTACTGAATAATATACTGTGTGATAACGTTCATATTGTGTACTGTCCGTCTAGTGCCGTTGTGACTGAATAATATACTGTGTGAGACATCCGTTCATATTGTGTACTGTCTGTCTAGTGTCCTTGGGACTGAACAGTGTACAGTGTGATACTTATATTCATATTAAATGTTGCGTATAACAGTCTAGTCGAAGCCCTTTAGTCTGCAAAGTGTATTTAAGACTGAATAGTGTACTGTGTGATACTCATATTCATACTGTTTACTGTGAGTGGAAATTAAGGTAATACACGTGTAAGGTTGTTGCCCAGAGTTTTTATGCCCTGCTTTTCTCATAGTGTGTTCTAGCTCCGGTCTCGAAAGAGAACCCCGGCTCAACAGCTAGTGTTTCTAGGACGAGAAGTCGACCTAAAACACCTAGCATAACTATAAAATATGACAATCATGTAAATTTCTTATTATTTATTTCAAGCATATCCTGTACAGGGTTCTCACACCATTATGCCAGCATTTTGCTGCTTTTTTTTTTTATTAGCTGTTAATGTCACGTAAACTATGTCTGATTTGTTTCAGTTTATTGCCTCAAGTTATAAGTATATTTTTGAGAAAATTATATTGTTAAAGCAGAGTTTCTACACAAAGTAATAAATTTAGTGATACGACTTACTACCCAAAAATTCCCAAAATTTGACCGAAGAAATAAAAAAAATAAAAAAAAATACATCCTCCTACTTACTACGATCCCTATAAAAGTAGTCTCCTTGGGCATGGAGACATCAATCCCAGCACTTTTCCCACAATCGGAACACATTCTGGGAATCCTTGAGGATCAGCTTGTTTAGGACCTTCTGCATTTACTCCTGGATCTCCACAATGGTGTCAAATCTTTATCCTTTCAGCTGGATTTTATTTTTCAACAAGAGGAAAAAATCACAGAGGGCCAAATCTGCTGAATACAGGGGGTGGGGAACAGCCAGCATGTTTTTTAATGCCAAAAATTCTGAACAGCGGGGACTGTGTGTACGGGTGCATTGTCATGATGATTCACCCATTTGTTTGTCGTTTTCGCCTCACATCCTCCCGGAGCTGTCTCAGAACATCACAGTAGAAATTTGCATTGATGGTCTGTCCTTGAGGAACGGATTCCTTATGAGCAATGGCCCCCATGTTGAAGAAATTGATGAACATTGTCTTCACGTTGCTCTTGACCTGATGTGCCTTCTCTGGTCGTGGCGAAGCTGGGCTCTTCCACTGCAATGGTTGTTGTTTGGTTTCCGAGTCGTACTCACAAACCCAGCTTTCATCACCAGTAATACACTTAAGAGGATGTTGGGGTCATTTCTGGCCATTTCCTTTAGCTCCGTGCAGACCTCCACGCAGTGCTGCTTTTGCTCATCAGTCAGGAACCTCAAGACAAACAGGGAGGCAATTCGTCTAATGTCAAGGTCACCAGGCAAAATGCTTTGGCAAGTTCCATACAATAGGCTAACAATGTTGTAATAATGAAGATTTTTTGTCACCAGTGTACGATCAGAATTTTAAGGATTAAGGGAAATGGGGTAGCGTGATATTATTTGAGAGCGCGTGAGCAGATAGTACCCTTTGCGGGCCACTCAATCTACTCTGTACCACTCCTTAGAGGATAGCAAAATTTAAACTCGAAATAACTTAATCTAAAGATTTACTAAGCGTCAAGAACTGAGAGACAAATTACTCTTCGAACTGTGAATGAAACAAAGCAGACAAAATATAATCAGGATCTATATCTCCAGAATATGAATCTTTACGAACTAAATTAATTATCAAAGAATAGTATTATACATGGCTACATTTATCCCGTGGTCTCTGACGGACTCTCCCGGAAGAACCCTAAAAATTACAACCAAAGATTATTCTCTTAAAATTACAGTAAATACGTATAACTCAAGAATTATATACAAACTAGATACAGTAATCAAATGGACCAGCCGATACACAGTTTGATTACATGAACTAAGAAAGAGGGAGGGGTGATTTAGTGTAAAAATGAGGTTAGGCAATGGATAGAACGCTCGATCTGTGAACAGTAGGGAGAGGAGCAACAATCTCATTATTCAGTACAAGTGGGATCAGGGGAAATATCACCAGTTTAACTCACTGACGTATATGAGGACTTGCATCACACGTGGGAGAAAAGGGGGGGGGGGAAGTTCGGCACTAACCTGGGAACAATAGGGAAAGGAGCAGCAACCTGGCGGTTTGGCGTTCGTTCGTTTGTTTAATGATTCCCTGCACCTATCGTGCAGACCGGGCCATACATTAGCCCGGTCAGTGGGGTACGGGCTGGTTAAAAAACAGTAAGGGAGGAGGACAGGACCTGAGGATTGCCCACCACACACGTCGTGTCTCCTGGCTGGGTTTGTTTTGTCTGTGGCAGTTTGTTTGTTTGTTTTTCTTTCTTTTTTCTGGCCTATCAACCATTGGGGCCGAAGCCCCTGGTCATTAAGGCCGTATATATATATATATATATATATATATATATATATATATATATATATATATATATATATATATATATCAGAAAAACCTAATCTAAAGACCCTAAAACTAATCACCTAACAGACAAATCGCTAACCTATACTAAATCCTACAGAGACAAATAGCTAGACATACACTAATGGTAAAAATACCTCGACAAACAGAACACCATCAACTGCCTTTCTATATTACATACCTGCACTCATCACCTGGTGACTGTTAGTCGAGGCACAACCTAATATAGGGGACATCAATATAAGAAAGGGAACCAGACGAGTCAGGAACATTTCCATATACGTCAGCTGTCGGCCCTAATGAGAACAACTTAAACATGGTGGTTTAAGGTATTTACATAACATGTACAAAAAGTGAAGGACTTCGCCCAACAGACCACCATCGACTGCAACTGCCCAATACCTTTCTATATTGCACACTTACACTTATCAGCTGGTGACTGTCAGTCGAGGAACGGGGTTTAATGTAGGGGACATCAATATTAGAAATAGATCAGTGGGAAGGAGGAACTATTTCAAATATGTCAACTGTCAACCTTAATTAATAGTTCAATATATACATAATTACAGTCGTTAAAAAACAAAACCATATAGTAAAATTCACATCACTCTGATCAGTCCGGTCTCTCTCAAGAAAGCCATCAATTTATCAATCATAACCATGTCCCCATCACCCAGGATGGTGGAAAGGGTGAAGGGGACGTCTGCTGTGCCACAGTAATTTATAAGCGAAGCGCGTTCACGAATAAATCGCCGACAGCGCAGAATGATATAACTGATAGATAACACCGCATCACAGATGTCACAGTGTGGTGGGAATCGTTTTTCCATATAAGGTTTCATGTGAGTAAGCATGGTGGCATTAAACCGTAATCGCGCCAACACTTTTTCTTCCAGGTGACTGGGACGGTTGGCAGTGGCCCAGTCGCCCAGGTACGGCTTACACGTTCGAATATTTAGTCTGGTCCACTGACCTTGCCACAGAAGATTTATTGATTTTTTTCCGAGAGAGAGACTCGACCGTAGATCACGAGGAGCATCCCAAGTCTCCTCGAGTTCTACAGCCGACTTTGCAAGTAAGGCAGCCTGCTCATTGCCTTAGATGCGACAATGACCAGGCACCCAGATCAGCGTGAATGACTTCTTGCATGAATGCAACTTATTAACGATGCGGCCTTGGATCTCGTGAGAGTCCATAGTACAAGATGCAATTGCCTGAAGGGCTGATTTTGAATCTGATAATATGACAAATGAGTCATGCCTAGAATTGAGCATAGTCTATGGCTTTGTCAATAGCAAAAAGTTCGGAGGTAAATACAGATGTATGAGTCGGCAACCGATACCTGAGGGCACATTCGGTCGACCATACACTTGCACCCACACATTCACTCGACTTGGAACCGTCGGTGTACAATTGGCGGGACCCCAAGTGACACACGATGATGTTACGAAACAAGTGGTGGGCCTCCGCCTCCGGAGCTTTGGCCTTTCATGCTGGGAGCCATGGTACATCAACGGTAAAACCGGGTGGCTACCAAGGCCCTATATTTTTTAACACCAACTTGTCACAGTCACTGAGGTCCACACCAAGCTCCTTAGTCAGTAAGTGGAGGCGAACGGCAAGTGGCCGACGGACCCCCTGCAGAAGGTAGTGGTATTGACGCAGGGGGGTACAGGGCACATTGCCAATATTACTTTTCCTAAATGTCCTGAGGCCATAGGACCAAGCCAGGTGGTCACGGCGAATACGGAGGGGAGGCACATTCGCCTCCACTTCCATACGAGCTACCCGAGTACACCGGATGGCTCCAAGACACATTTGCAAACATTTATTCTGCAACACATCCAATCCTTTCAGCGTGTCATCGGATGCCGAGCCATACACCTGTACGCCATAGTCTAGCTTTGATCAAATAAGGGACTTATACACCATTAATAAAGATTTTCTGTCGGCACCCCAGGTAGTACCCGCTAGGTACTTGAGGACATTTACAGATTTATCACAACGAGCAAGCAAATTATTAACATGAATTTTGAAGTTCAACCGACGATCAAAATGAATTCCCAAAAACTTTACAGAATTTTTAAAGGTACCGCCTAATTATCCAAAGTTAAGAACAAATTAGGTACGTTACGATTAGTGAAGACCACAGCGGCACACTTAGTGACGGAAAACTTAAATCCCCACTGGAAAGCCTATTGGTGAATGGAGTCAAGGGCTGCTTGAATCCGCCCAGCCGAAAATTGTGCATTATGTGAAGAGTGCCATATTGCACAATCGTCAGCATAAAGCGAGTATTTAAGATTCCTGGGGATGGGAGCTGATGACAGAATATCATTGATCATAATGCTAAATAAAGTAGGACTAAGCACACTTCCGTACGGCACCCCGTTTCCCTGGATAAATACATCCGATGTTACAATTACGGGGCAATTTGACAGGGAAGGTCCTTTCCCTTAAGAAATTTGAAATAAAAATAGGCAAATTTCTTCTAAAACCATAAGCATAGAGCTTCATTAGTATACCGTGTCGCAATGTCATGTCATAGGCTTTATGGATGTCCATGAACATCCCTAACATGAATTCTTTATTGGCAAATGCCTCTGCAACACAATGCTCCAAATTCATTAAATGATCTAGTGAACTTCTGTATTTATGGAAGCCACATTGTTGATTATTTAACAAATTCTTCGACTCTAAAACAAAAAGAAGCCTATTGTTTACCATTCGTTCCATGACCTTACATAGACAAGAAGTCAACACAATAGGACGAAATGAAGTGGGATTCATGAGACGACCAGCCTCTTTGGGCATCGGTATGACCTGCGCAAAGTGCCATGAGTTTGGGAACGCTCGAGACCCCCAAATCTCATTGTACAATGCTAACATCTTAATCAGGCTGTCCTGATTAAGATGCTGGATCATACCGTACGTGATGGTGTCAGGGCCAGGGCTGGTGTCTTTACGGGATTTAAGGGCAAGGAGCAGTTCATCTAGCGTAAAGTCTTGGTTGTACGGGAAGTATACGTCTTCTGTGGCAAAGTCAATTAACTGTAGCTCAGCCGTGCGTTTATGATGTTGAAAACGCGAATCATAATTGGCTGAGCTATTTACATGAGAAAAACTCCTGGCGAGGATGTTAGCAACGTCCGCGGTCTCGTCATAGATGGTGTTATTCACCTGCAGGGTGGTCACAGGGAAGTATGGGCCTTTATTATTTAATATTCTCATTGTGGACCAGACTTTAATTAATGGTGTTGTACGAGTCACCTTGGACACAAAGAACCGCCAGGAGTCACGTTTGGCCCTTCTTATTAGTCTCCTTGCCTCAGCCCGTGCCTGTTTGTATGCAATAAAATTTTCCTCAGTTCGCTGACTATCAAAAGTCCTGTATCTCGTATTGCGTTTTCTTAATGCTTGTCGGCAATCCGGCGTCCACCAATGGGCTCTATGCTTCGCATGAACTGTAGAAGTCTTGGGAATAGCAGCCTCAGTTGCGTGTAATATGGAAGTAGTTACATTTTCGACCTTAACATCTATGGTCTCCCCAGATTTATCTAAATTGGCGATCCTTGAGAAGGATCCCCAATCTGCTTTCTTATAGTTAAATTTTGGAGGTGGAGGGTCCGAAACGATGTCGCGTGTATAAGAAACACAGATGGGTAAATGATCACTTCCTAAGGAGTCGTTATAATGGTCCCATGAGAAATCTTGATGTATACCAGGGGAGGCCAAAGATAAGTCAATGGCCGAAAAGTTACCAGTACGATCATCTACACTGAACCACTTAAGAGGGGTTCAAGGGAGCGAGGCCTTGAGGCATGAGAGATGGAACCCTGGAGATAGGGTTCACCTGAGCCTGGAATCGCGGCCAATGAGACAAATCCATTCATGAGGTGTTCAAACGCGTGCCGACTTGAAGCATTTGACACACAATCACCCAAGGAAGATTTAGAGGATTTTGTGCTACCCTTTTTCTTCTTCCACCGCTTACAGGAAGCGGCTTAGCGATTCCGGAGCAAGTAAATGTTAATATAGGAGCACATTACAGTTAGAGCACATTGGAGTACAGCCGGAGCACAGTACTACACCACAGTCGAGCACAGTACTTATGAGACTGAGTAAGCTGTCGAAACCTACGCACTAGATTAACCAGAAGACACTATAAGCACATTATAAAGAAATACATTATTACATCATTGAGTACAGCAGAGTATTTTTCAGAACGGCGAAGTACACACTAAAAGGGTCTCTCTCCCCCCTCCCTCCCTCTCTCTCTCTCCCTCTCTCTCTCTCTCTCTCTCTCTCTCTCTCTGATTTGGTGGACTCCACGCTCCTTTCAATGACAGCGAGAGAGAGAGAGAGAGAGAGAGAGAGTCACTATAGCTCAATTCATCCTAAACGCACCCAAATCCTCAACAAACCCACGCAAGCGCACGCAAATCACCTCCGAACGCACTCAAAGGCCCATAAGGTTTGCCAAACACCCAGACACGCACGCACTCCACCTCCCAAAGCCCATGGACACCAAAAAAACGCACCCAGCCAGCTCGTAAAGCAACCACCAGACGCACGCACGCAACTTATAGCATACTGAAAGCACGGAATTAACTCCTATCACACGCCATCGCCCTTAAACGCAGTCCAGTCCCTCTAAAAGCACTCCAGTCCCTTTAAACACACTCATCCGTTTAAACACACTCCAGTCCCTTTAAACGCACTCCAGTCCCTTTCAATGCACCCCAGTCCCTTTAAATGCACTCCAGTCCTTTTAAACGCACTCCAGTCTCTTTAAACGCACCCCAGTCCCTTTAAACGCACCCCAGTCCCTTTAAACGCACTCCAGTCTCTTTAAATGCACCTAAATCTCCTTAAACGCACTCAAATCCCCTTTAACACACTGAAATCCCCTTAAACGCACTGGAATCCCCATAAACGCACTCAAATCCCCTTAAACGCACTCATATCCCCTCAAAAGCACTCAAATCCCCTTAAACGCACGCAAATCCTCGTCACAACGCACTCAAAAAAGTACCCAACACGAAGGACGAACGCGGATGCACCAGATCACCTTTTGACACAATCCAGACCTCTTAAACGCAATCTAACGCACGCAGTCCACCCTCCAACACACTCATTTCGACCCCAACGCACCCTAACCTGAGCAGCAACACGAAAAACACCCAGTAACTGCGCCGACTAGCACACAACTAGGCTAAGTCGCACACTGACAGTCGCAAAGGGAAAAGTTGAGGATCGCACTGAGTATTAGGTCGGCTACTTGCTCCCCACGATCATTAATCCTCAAGCTACCCCTTTGATAGTGATGTGCGTTAAAATCGCCCAACACTAACTTATTTCCAGGAAGATGTTCAAATAGTGAATTTAAAGCATCACTATCAATAAGGGCATGTGGAAGACAGTACAGAAAGCAAATAGACAGATACGTCTTATTAAATTTTACTCTGCACGCGACAGCTTCCAGAATAGAATTTAGAATCACTTCCGTTTGTGGGTGTGATTTGTGTGTGTAAATGGCAACTCCGTGACCTTCATATCTTCTATACGAGTGGTAGTGTTTGAACTGTGGAGGATCAGGAGGCGCATGTCCTGTAAACAAACAACGTCTGGCCTGTGTAGTGAAAGCAAGATAGCTATATTGTGTAATTTATTCCTAAGACCCCTACAACTCCACCTTAACCCAGTGAATGAGGCGGTTTAAGATTTTCGTTGGGGACCTTTGTGCTTGGTCATTTTTTACCGCCCGCCAGAAGGCGAACGACTACCTGGGAACCTATCCCAGTGCTTGCTCATGTAAACCTCCATATTCGCATCAATAACAAGGCTCCCAGACTCCACCAAGGAAGAACTATTCTTTCTCTCCCTCACTAGATCAGGAGCGGGAAGGACATGAGGACGTGCCGGCTTGATGAGGATGGTCAGATTAATCTTATCAGACTTGTAGGACCTCGATTTTGGCCGCACCGACTGCGAAGGAGCAACAGCAGCCTGAGAGTAAGAAGTTGTGACAGGGATGTCTGTAAGAGTGTTGGAACGTACAGGAGGTCTAGACTGAGAGGCAGGGCGAGTGGCATAAGGAGCGAAGGTAAGGTCAGTCTGTCTCCACGGTGCACATCACGGGACGGGACACAACCGCCGATGCATAGGAGACATTAGGCTTGGGAGTTGCATGCAACTCCGTCACCTTCTTCCTAGCATTGTAAAAGGATATGCCCTCAGTCGCCTTCACTGTGCAGACCTCTTTCTCCTCCTTCCACTTGGGACAAACCCTAGAGGAAATGGAGTGAGCACCCTGACAGTGGAAACAACATTCTGCCTCTGATGTACAGTGGTCAGCAGAATGTCCTACAGCTGCGCACTTGCCACATACTACGTTTGAAGCTCGACAAGTCTTTTCATAATGTCCATAGAGCTGACATTTTGAACAACGAAGGGGATTTGGCATATATGTTCTGACACTGACAATTTCGTGTCCAACCTTCACATTAGCTGGAAGAGATACTTTACCAAAAGTCAAAATAATAGTTGCGGTCTTCGTCCTCCTGCCTTCCTTGAATCTAGTAATGAACCTTGCCTCTATTACATCTTGCTGAGCAAATTCCTGTAGAATTTCGTCCTCCTCCATAAGCACAAGATCCCTGCAGGTGATAACACCCTTGCAGGAATTCATGGCATGGGGGATCGTTGTCTGGACATCATAACAGTGGAACTTCCTCAGTTTCAGCAAATCCTTTACCTGGGCAGAATTGAATGTCTTAACTAAGAGATCTCCACTTGTAAGTTTTTTAACTTTTTCTACCTCACCTGCACACCCATCAATCACCTTCTTGATGATGAAGGGATTGAGGCTGGACAAGGGAGTAGAACCAACCACGTGCAGCAAAACGAAACTGGCATTTTTTACATCGATGTCTAGCGGAGGGCGTGTCTGGGGCCGTTCAGTCTGGGGGCAGTCTGTCTGTAAATCGGTCGGGGTTCGGTCAGGACTACCTCCCACCCTGAAGGGGGGAAGGGAGGCAGCAGGGGCATCCGCCATAGTAACCACTTCCCCTTCGCGGGGGAAGTGGGAAGAAAGAGAAAAATGAACAAGGGACAAAGTACCTGGGAAAGACACACCTAGTCTGAGATTACCCTCTCAAACCACTCTCGGGAGGACGCGCCTGTGTGTAAAGGCAGCATCACACTGGGACAAAAGTGGCTAACATGCTAGCCAGTTTTGCCACCCGCTAGCCAAACTGACTCACGGTGAGCAAGATTTCGCTTGCGAGGCGAAATAGATAACAATTCTCTCTCACAGCTTTTTGGTGGGATTAGAACTCAAATGAGCCTATATTAATTTTGTAATTGGTGAGAAAGTATTCTGTTATTCACAGAAGGAAATTTTAACTAAAACTGTTACGTAAATACAACTTAATTCATGTGGTTTTTATTCACTTTTATTTTTTTCTTGTAACATGAAATAAATATTCGGACACTCGGGTGACCAGCCACGGAGGCTGTCTGTTTTGTCTCCAAACAACAAGTAGAAATCAGATTTCGATATGGATCCTGCGGCAATGAAAACTCTAGAAGGCTGCTTTGTGGCTCTGGAGTTGCTAAAGTACGTGAGGCGGTTACAGAAATTGAGGAAAAGGGAGTGGGTACTCCGTGGTGGTTTGTTTACAAATGACCCCGAGGCGCCAAGGCAGACGACGCTGTTAGCCGTTTCGGCTCGCCAAAACACACGAATGTGACGGACACTCGACTCTGCTAGCCTTTTTGGCTCGCATGTTATCCACTTTTGGTCTAGTGTGACGCCACCTTAACTAACACCCCAGAGCGATCAGTGGGCGGTACATTCCAGAGGTAAGTAAAGGCAATCTCAGTAATTAGATATAGACACCTACTATATCTCTACTCAGGACAGGGAGGAATATTAGAACTAGCTAACCTAACCTTTATTACTCTATGTACAAAACTAATGCCGGTGAGGCAGCCCTGAAAACTAGAGGAGAACCAGAAGAACACGTCCGTACTCCCCACGACCATGCATCAAGAGTCCCCCAGCGGTTTGGCGCTGCCGCTGCTCCCCGCCTTTTATACTTGACCATCACAGTACCAGGAATCGGCTAAAACTTTAATTGATTACCTTGTAATATTATTGTCTCTTCTAAGATCTCCAAAGAATACGAAAAATACGTTTGCTTTCGACATACATAGAGAAATGACTTACGATGTTTAAAATTTTTGTAATAGGCGTAAAGGAATTTTAATCATAACGAAGCCAAAATAAATAGGAATCCGACCAATTTATTTCCATGCCGGTCTATGTGCATACATGACTGACAACACGACGCCAATAACAAATTTCGCGCTTCACAAATGACTATTATCAACAATCATATCTCAGACAACTCCCAATCCACTACTACATAGTTCAAAAGGGGAACACTATTATCATCAACATGTAAATCTCTGGATCAGAGCTAAGTCTATTAATACCAAGTCGGTTCACTTTTCCTCAGTGCGCAGGGAGGCGTGGCTTGTGTGTGACTCAGTCGGATTAAGTAACAGAAAATGTATAAAAGGGCAGACTCAAATTAAACATTTATAATAAGGGAAAACGAAGCAGGGGAAGAAGTGTGGATTCGTTTAACCATATAACATTGCAGTAGGTTCCCTCACACTCCTACGCCTTCCTTCACACATTTCAGTCCCTTCCCTCACTTCGGACTGAAAAATGTGTCATGATCTGGAGAGTGCAGCATAGATTCACCCACCACCACGGTCAGGCGTCAACTGGACTTGGGTTTCGTGTAAGCTGACGTCACTCCGACGCTCCGCCCCCTGCGCCAGCTTGGACCCGTTTTAGATGGAAGTAATCCGACTTGGTGTTAGTAGACTTAGGATCAGAGTATGAAGGAAAACATTCGCGATTGTTAATCCCCTACTAAAGCTTTCGCGGTTATACACCTTTGTTGAAAACGGCTGGTTCATATGCATAAAGTTAATCACATTCGGACCAATACTCGACCTAGTACTACCAATATCAGAATCATGCTCACATTATGAATATCAACTGAGACTAAACTTAAATATAGGACTTAACGGCTGAACATGAACTGTACAAACGGTATTACAACAATACCTAAGCTTAAGATTACATTTACAATATTATACGAACTCACGCTGTATTTAAAATTCTGGCACTACACGGGTCCTTCCTCCTGAAAAAAATAAATAAATAAATGAACTTAACATGTGAAGATCAGATATTCATTCTTAGATCTTTAGTGGAAAAGTTTCTAGAGAAGGGAAAGAAGTTGTATGCGGCTTTCATGGATTTGGAGAAAGCATATGACAGGGTGGATAGACAAGGATTGTGGAAAGTGTTAAGAATATATGGAGTAGATGGGAAGTTGTTGAATGCTGTGAAGAGTATGTACGATGGTGCGAAGGCTGCAGTGCGTGTGGATGGTGAACTAAGTGAATTTTTCTCTTTGAAAGTTGGTTTGAAACAGGGATGTGTCATGTCTCCATGGTTGTTCAATCTGTACATGGATGGGGTAATAAAAGAGGTACAAGGTAGGGTAGTGGATGTTGGAGTGGCCCTGGTGAGAGAGGATAGTGTTTGGAAACTCCCTGTACTGTTGTTTGCAGATGATACTGTGTTGTTGAGTGAAGACGGATGGGGAGCTGCAAGGCTTGGTGGATGAGTTTGAGAGAGTGTGTAAGAAACGGAACCTAATGGATAATGTAGGGAAGAGTAAAGTGATGCTCTTTGAGAGAGGTGAAGTTAGTGAATGTACAGCGAGGTTGGATGGTGAGGAATTGGAAAATGTGAGTACGTTTAAGTATTTGGGTAGTGTGATGAGTAAAGATGGAGGTTTGGAGGGGGAAGTGCTTGAAAGGGTACAGCAGAGAAGAAAGGTTGCTGGTTCCTTGAAAGCAGTGATAAGAAACAGGGAAGTGAGCATGGAAGTGAAAATGTTACTACATGACAGTATTGTGATACCAACTCTAACGTACGGAAGTGAAGCTTGGACATTGTTGGAAGGACACAAGTCAAGAGTGAGAGCAGTGGAAATGAGTTATTTAAGAGGAGCCTGTGGAGTCACGTGGAGAGACAGGCTGACGAATGAGGATATAAAGGAGCGTTGTGGTGTGGATATGGATGTGATAGGAAGCGTTATGAGGAACACACTGAGGTGGTTTGGCCATGTGGAGAGGATGGAGGGTGAAAGACTGACGAAGAGAGTGTATATGAGTGAGGTGGAGGGGGGAAGAGGGAGGGGGAGGCCGAGGATGAGATGGAGGGATGGGGTGGAGAGGTATATGAGAGAGGGGGGTGTGAGTTGGGAGCAGGGCAGTGAAATGGCGGGGGACAGGGCGACTTGGAGGCGATTTGTTTGTGGCCACCCCTAACGGGATTGAGGCGTCTGGCAATAGATAGATAGATGGATAGAACATCGGAAGTCAACATTCAATTCATTCATCTACATTTCCAAGGGACGTGTGTGCGGACGGGAGAGACTTTCCAAATTTTGACTGTGAACTTCTCTACGAACTGATCTCTTTTACCTTTTGGAACTCTAGAATGAGATAAAGATTTCCCTGACTCTTCCTCCAGTAAGTGGCACCTACACAAGTAGAATCACGTACCCCAGGGGGTCACTTCTCTGTCACGATAAACTTTTGAAAATCAGTGATGTGCCCCAACGAACTTCCTGCCTGGGAGGCAACATGATCGTCTCACCTGGACTGACCCCTACTCTCGTTACCAGGATCGTCCCAGGGGCGCTTCCCATTCATACAGCCTACTAACTAATCGCATTCACACTCCCATCCGTTCATTCTTATGCTTCCAGCTCTCCACCAAGTAACTGACGAGCGCCTGTCAGGTCCTGAAGTCACTGTTCCACCCTAGACTGTGATGACTGTAACTTGAGGGGGTTCCTAGGTTTCCCTCGAATTAAGGCAACCTAATATTTCCAATGAACTAGGCTGCACCCATAACCCAAACTCATATGAACTCTAGACACAAGATGAAACTCTTTAAACTCTCAAAAGATGAAACTTCTCTTAAACTCTAAACTGTCAGACAGTCCTATCCGCACACATCTCCCTATCCATCTCTTAAATTAATGCTGCAATAACCAGCTTCAAACACTCAACATTCTTCAATAAGTCTCCGGGGAGGGCGTTTCTCACGGGGCGGTAATTGTTCATCCATTGGATCAGGTTGAAAGGCCTCTTCCAGGGGTTCTAAGAGCCACTCTTCTCCTCTGTAATAGGGCTTGTCCTGCGGCTCTTTGTATCCTTTTCCCCGTGAACACAATTTCTACCACGTGCACACTTCTGTCCATCAACACTTCGACTACACGATATGGACCATCTCATTTCACATTAAGTTTTCGACATGTACCGGGTGCCATGGTTTCCTTCTTAATCCACGCAAGGGTTCCAGCTCCAACTGCTTGATTCTTCCACTTTTGATTAGCCATGGCTGTATACCGACATGTCATCTTCTGGTGCGTTTCCCAAATGACGGCATGTGGGACAGCCCCTCGTCTTCCTCATTGTCAACAGAGGGTAAGGGTGCACCGACCAGCCTAGGTGGATGGCGAGAGAAGGTGAAGTAGGGTTGCTGTCCCATGGATGTATGAACTGCCTGATTCATGACGATCTGACATGGCTCGAGCAGCAGGGGCCATTGAAGAGGATGGCCCTGACATAGGGTGGAGAGGATTGACTTCAGGGTCTGATGCATCCACTCGGTGATGCCGTTCCCTTGGGGATGATAGGGGGTTGTGTAGTAGAGGGTGATTTGGTGTCGCTGGCAGAATCGCTGAAAGTCTCTGCTGGTGAACTCACCTCCGTTGTCCAGGACAATACTGCAAGGTGTGCTATAGTCAGCCACATACTGCCTGAGTTTGACTGTGATGTGTATGGATTGTTTTGTTTTGAGGGGGAAGAACCTAGCGAATCGGCTATAATGGTTCACTACTGTAAGAACATAATGATAACCCAGGACTCCAGCAACCATATCAGTAAGACCTATTCAAATCCTCTCTAGCGGCTTATTCACTGGAGGCAATTCCTTCCACTGTCGCTGCAGTCCAGTGTCCTGTTTGAATCTCTGGTAAGTTACACATTTTTTTTACAGATTCACACACATCAACCTTAAGATTTTGCCAGTAATATAGTTCTTCAGCCTTTTTGATAGTTTTCTTTTGTCCCAGATGACCAGATAACTCATGCATGTTGAAGGGCCTGTACAACTAAGGCATGAGGGACTATGAGGCTGTAATGAAGACTACCATCTTCATTACAGCCTCAAAACAGGGACATCAGCAAAATTGGCAACAAAACCTCATGTGTTCGAAGATGACAAACGGAAAATAGCAGTCACCCTGCCTTTCCTGGGCAAAGCAGTAGCCAGTATCGCACCCAAGATCGTCCCGGAGCTGACATGGAGAAGTTTCACTCAAATAGTGATTCATGCCATCACGCCATCATTGGGAAAGTTGTGGCACTATCACAACTCGACAGCCTAACCTACAATGGGAAGCTAGATGACACTCATCCAGGTCAGGCGACTCGTCACTGCCACATACCCAGAGACTGATGCAGCAACCTGGGAACAACATACATTCAACACACTTCTAAGGGTCCTCCCCAGTGTTATCTAGGAACGTTTTACGATACATGACCCAATGGGAGACCTAGATAAAGACACTCAACTGATACGACGCCTCCTAGCCTCAAGCTCCACCCCACAGCAGATCAACGTTGTACACAAATTCCACACCCAAAGACCAACACCACACCACAAACCACGAGTGCCCTCAGCCCACACCAACCCCATGGCAACATCCAACCTACCCAGGGCGCATTCCCAGACAAGCGTCCCAACCCCAAGAAAACACAAACGTGATCTCCATCAACCCGTGGGAATTCTCCACCTGCAGCCACAGATGTCCACTCCACGACATCAGAGAACAACTAAAAGCTGCCTGGCGCAGACCAACCACCCAGGGATGACGGAAAGTGTCCTCCCTAGATAACGAGGGCCCCGAGGACAACATCTTACCAACCCCGGGCACCAACCCCAAAGGAAACGGAGCCAGAGGAAGACAAGATCCCATAGCTGCTGGATTTTTAGGCCTGCTCCTGCACCTCCCCTTGGTAGCGGGGGCCACCTCTCAGAAATACCTCCCCCGAGGTCTGCAACAAGATGAGACTGAATGGGGCATAAGCAAGGCTACTGTTTGACACGGGAGCATCCAGGTCCTGCCTCTACAGCCATTTTGACTCCCATCACAAATTGGCTTTTGGCCCGCTTTTCCCTACATCAGCTCATCTCGTGGACGCGGGGGATGGCCCCCTGCCCATACGTAGGGAAACCCGGGCCCTACGCACTGACATCCACCAAGTCTCAACCCAACACAAATTCATTGTGTTTGACTCTACTTGCCGTGTATATGATGGTTACCTGGGACTGGACCTCCTGCAGAAGCTATGCACGAACATTGATTGTCACAAGCAACAACTCCAGTTCCAGAAGCCCCCGGACCCCTCCCCCCAACGTGCAGACTCCCCTCTCCCCCCCTCACTCCCCCATGCTCCCCCCCTCCACACCCCAACTTCCCAGCAACCATCTCCTCCTCCCTAACAATCACCCCCACCCCTCCAAGGATGAGGCTTGGCTACGTCTGAACAGGCCCACTGGTGCCTCTGTCCTGTTCTCCCCCAGCCTACCACCTGGTACCCTCTCGTCCTGTCTGCTGTTCCCCACCTTCCTCCCACCCCCTCACATCGCAGCAGTCCGAGTAGCAAAGACCCCCCTCATGCTACCTAAAGGATTAGTGGTGGAAGAGATGAAAGAAGCCGAGACCTGTGCACCCCCCCCATTTCCCCCTGCCGCCCTACCACCATTACCAGAACACCTCTCACTTTATTTAGCGGACAGCCTCCGCCACCTTCTGGACTTCCAAGACCTCTTCGCGCCAGGCCATACCAACAACGGCCACACCACCTACCTGACGCATGAAATACACACCACAGGACCACCCATTCGCCAACCATCACGGCAGAATAACCCCAAACAACGGGCTCAGGAAGACCGGCAGGTCTAGGAAATGCTCAATGCTGATGTTGTATAACCCTCCACCAGCCCTTGGTCCTCCCCCCATCGTCCTGGTAAAAAAGAAAGATGGCACCATGCGCTTTTGCGTGGATTACTGCCGATTGAACGACGTGACCAGCAAGGATGCCACTCCCCTTCCCAGGATAGACAACTCCCTCGGTTCCCCATACGAAGCCTCTTGGTTCTCTACCTTGGACCTCCAATTGGGATACTGGCAAGTCCCCGTACACCCTGAGGACAGGGGGAAACTACGAGTTCAGTGTCTTACCATTTGGACTCTAATGCTCCCACCACCTTTTCCAGGTTAATGGAGTCTGTCCTGAGCGGCCTTACCTAGGAAATCTGCCTGGCATACCTGGACGACATAATAATTTTCAACCAGACATAGGCTGACCACCTCCAGCTCCTCAGGAAAGTCTTCTTATGCATTCACCAGGAAGGCCTCAAGCTCAAGCTTTCAAAATGCATTTTGGCTGCATGAATGGTCACCTTCCTGGGGCACATCATTTCTAAGGACGGGATATCACCTGACCCCAACAAGCTGCGCACCATCGCAGACCTCCCACTACCTCAAGATGTCCACGAAGTCTGCGCCTTCCTAGAACTTATATCCTACTACCAATGCTTTGTAAAGGAGTATACAGACATCGCCAAACCCCTCCATGACCTGACCAAAAAGGGCGAGCCTTTTACCTGGACCGACAAGCAGAGAACCATATTCCACGAACTAAAGAACGAACTCGTCACCGCCACAATCGTCACCTTCCCCAACTACACCCTACCCTTCCCAAAACCACCCTAGACACCATGACACACCTCCACTCTGACAACGGGATTCACTTGAGCATCAAGAAACTGTTGCAAGTATTCAACGATGCCTTTTGGACCCCTAACCCCTCCAATCTGGTCAAACAAGTCACCCAGTCCTGCTGGGCCTGTGCGCTAGGCAAGGATACCACTCGCACACCTGGCCCATCGGGGAGCATCACCGCTCACAAACCTTGGCAGTTGTTATCCGTAGGCCCCCTACCACCCAAAAATGGCTACAGGTATATCATCACCTTTGTAGACACATATTAAAATTCCTCATCACCTGCCCGTCCAGGGAACACCACGCAATCACCATGGCTGACGCCCTTGTCCGCCATGTCTCCCCATATTTTGGGATTCCCCAAGCCCTGCACTCAGAAAACACCCCTGAGTTCACCAACACCTTGTGGCAAGAACTCGCTACCATCTTCGGCTACCGTATCTCACACTACTGTCCCTACTGGCCCCAAGGGAATGGAATATGCAAGAGAAGCCATTGCACCCTCCCAAACCAGGTGCGGGCCCAAATAGAAGAAACAAAGAATGAGGACTGGCCAGCCCACATGAAGATTGTTCAGTGGGGAATAAACTCCTGACCCCGGGATGACGGCATCTTCCCCCACAAAAGGGTATTCAGGGAGGCCCCCCTCCTCCTACCTCTATGACAACACCTACAGTCCCCCACCATGTTCCCCGTGTCCGACCTCCTACATCATGTCAAAAGGTGACTACATCTGCAGAAAAAACTAGACCTACAGCCAAACACCGCTTCCTCCAACCCCTACAAACCAGGCGATTTGGTAGTAATGGCAAAGCTATCCACACCCAACAAAATCTCCCCACGGTTTATGGGACCATATATCATTACACACGTCCTGAACCCCTACCAGGTCACCAAAGATTACCACAACACACCACGCATGTATCGAAATCGCCATGTGTGCCCGTTCCCGACCAACACCACCTCACGTCACGACCCCCCTCCCCCTGTCATCCACACCATCTCGCCACCACCCCCCACTCCAGACCCCTGTCATCCACACCATCTCGCCACCACCCCCCACTCCAGACCCCCGTGATACTCATATAGTTGCTGTCACAACCTCCTCCTCCCTACCCTCCTCCCCCACTCTTTCTCTTCCAGCCCACTCCACTACTGCACTTCACACCTCATCTAATGCCACCTCACCACAGCCGCAAATCCAACCACCCAACCCAGGGACCCCAAGTCCACTGCTGACCATGCCGCCACGCCCCCAACCCTGCATAACACTAGCTGCTGCTTCCACCCCCACACCATCCCCCGCACTCCCTATACCTCACTCCACACCCACCACCCACCCAACACCTCGGGCACAGCCCCCCACCACCAAACACCAGGACAGCATGCCCAACCCTGACACCAAGAGGCCACATTCCCCCCTCACCTCCCACACCCACCCTCAAGACCAACATTACCCACTCCAGCTGTCTCACGATCACAAGCCACATACTCCACCACACCATCACTCCGTCCCCCTACCTCACCTACACCATCAGAACAAACCACCCCTACCTCCTACACGCCCAACACGGCCCCCATAACACTCATGCTACACCAGGCCCAGTGGAAACTTCCACCTGCCAATATCCCTATGGAAAACAGCTGCACCTACCCTCAGCGGCCGCATAAAACCCCCATCACCTCACTGGTTGCCAGTATTCACCTAGGACACACCGAACACCAGCCATCACCAGCCATGAAGGTACGGCGTGTCACCTGGGCCAGAACCTATGGAAGAAAGCAACGTGTCCATGGGACACACCACCTCCTTTGACTCCTCCAGACAACAATCAGGCCTCCACCCTCTATGTCACCTATGGCCATCACCAGGACCAAGACCTAGCCACCTCACACTGGACCACCCTCCTCCAGCACCTGACATCAACCCACAGCACCACCACCACCGAGACCTGCTACCTCCAGCCACGGGGACGTGACTTTTCCCCCCAAGATGGTGGTGAAATACCCACCGTGGCAACCAAGCACCACCAGGACATGGCGACATCCCCCCAGGAGGAGACCATGGAGGGGCTCTATGGGCGCTCGTGTTGCCCAGGCAGTACGGACCTATGTCCCCGACTACCTTGCGCCCTTATTCCCTGGAACAGACCCAGTGGGAACGCTGCAGTCCAGGTGCATTACCCTCCAGCCAGACCAGCCCTCGCCAGGTTTGGGGTGGGACTGAATACTCAGTCCCAAGCAGCACTGAAGTGACGGCCATTAGCTGCACAAAAGCTGTGATGGCCTTTAGCCACACAAAGCAAGTGACGGCTACAGCCGTACAAACACAGAAACAGCCATCAGCCACTCAACTGCTGCAGCCCCCCTCCCCTCCCCTGCAGAAACTGGTGACAGCCTTCAGCCACACTTGGGGAGAGACAGTAATGCCTCCTCTCCTTTAGCAACTGTCTCCGGGAGTCACACCTCGGTGACGGCCTTCAGCCACACACCCAGGCAGGTGACGGCCATCAGCCACACCTCACTGCTTTCCACTCCTCGTGCAGGACACCAATGATTGCCTTCAGCCGCACCTGTGGACAGGTGACGGTCTTCAGCTGCACCTCGCCCATTGTCCTGTCAGGAAGTTGGGTCCCAGTGACGGCCTTCAGCCGCACCAACAGGGAAGGGATGGCCATCAGCCGCCCTCCTCCTGTTACCCACGGGACCTTGTCGACGGACATCAGCCACACCAGGGAGAGACACCCCACCAAACATCTCATCCCCTGAGACTTAACCTGTGGAGGACGACCCTTGCTTGGCTCACCCCTCCTGTAGCCAAGTGGGACACTTCTCCTTTTCTCCCCACAGAGGCAGCCCCCAGGAGGAACTTTCCTGTCTGGAGGAGGTTTGGCGAGGCCCCATGGTGACACCAGGAGTGTGCATAGTACAGCTGGCACCCAGTTGAGATGATCAGCTGATGGACTCCTGCCATCAGCCACGCCGCAGTTCAACCCTGACAACGGCCTGATGGGAGGGAGATCGCAGACGCTGGACTCTCAGAGGTGCCCCTGCGATCCCAGGGTGCAACCTCCCAGCCCCAGATGACAGCGACCTCCTCCCCAGAGTGGGTGCAGATAAGCGCGCCTACTCTCTCTGTTTGACCCAAGCCCCGAGGACCAGACCACTCAGCAAGACCCAACGAGTAGAGGGCCTCTCACCACGCTGCCCAGCTGCAGCCCACAGAAGACGATGTCACCCCTGAGGGTTATCCCGTGTCCTTTGCGAGAAGGAACAGCTGACGGGACCCCTCCCACACCTGGCCGACACCTGTAGGGCACCAGCCTCTGGCAGCCCAGTCGGAGTCCTCCAGTTTGCCTAGTGTATCTGTGACTGAATTATGTATGGTGTGATACTGGTGTTCATACTGTATGCTGTGTCTGCCTAGTGTTCTTGTGACTGAATGGTATACTGTGTGTTACTTATGTTCATATTGTGTACTGTGTCTGTCTACTGCCCTTGTAACTGCATTGTATACTGTGTGATACTGGTGTTCATATTGTGTACTCGTGACTGAATAATGTACTGTGTGATACGTTCATATTGTGTACTGTCCGTCTAGTGCCGTTGTGACTGAATAATATACTGTGTGATACATCCGTTCATATTGTGTACTGTCTATCTAGTGTCCTTGTGACTGAATAGTGTACAGTGTGATACTTATATTCATATTATATGTTGCGTATAACAGTCTAGTCGAAGCCCTTTAGTCTGCCTAGTGTATTTGAGACTGAATAGTGTACTGTGTGATACTCATATTCATACTGTATACTGTGAGTGGAAATTAAGGTAATACACGTGTAAGGTTGTTGCCCAGAGTTTTTATGCCCTGCTTTTCTCATAGTGTGTTCTAACTCCGGTCTCGAAAGAGAACCCCGGCTCAACAGCTAGTGTTTCTAGGACGAGAAGTCGACCTAAAACACCTAGCATAACAATAAGATATGACAATCATGTAAACTTCTTTTTATTTATTTCAAGCATATCCTGTACAGGGTTCTCACACGATCATGCCAGCATTTTGCTGCTTTTTTTATTAGCTATTAATGTCACGTAAACTATGTCTGATTTGTTTCAGTTTATTGCCTCAAGTTATAAATATATATTTGAGAAAATTATATTATGAAAACAGAGTTTCTACACAAAGTAATAAATTTAGTGATACGACTTACTACCCAAAAGTTCCCAAAATTTGACCGAAGAAAGAAAAAAAAAAAAAAAAATCGTCCTACTCACTACCATCCCTATAAAAGTAGTCTCCTTGGGCATGGAGACATCAATCCCAGCACTTCTCCCACAATCGGAACACATTCTGGGAATCCTTGAGCATTAGCTTGTTCAGGACCTTCTGCATTTCCTCGTGGATCTCCACAATGGTGTCAAATCTTTATCCTTTCAGCTGGATTTTATTTTTCAAAAAGAGGAAAAAATCACAGAGGGCCAAATCTGCTGAATACAGGGGGTGGGGAACAGCCAGCATGTTTTTTAATGCCAAAAATTGCTGAACACCGAGGACTGTGTGTACGGGTGCATTGTCATGATGATTCACCCATTTGTTTGTGGACCATTTGTTGGTCGTTTTCGCCTCACATCCTGCCGGAGCTGCCTCAGAACATCACAGTAGAATTTTGCATTGATGGTCTATCCTTGAGGAACGGATTCCTTATGAGCAATGGCCCCCATGTTGAAGAAATTGATGAACATTAACTTCACGTTGCTCTTGACCTGATGTGCCTTCTCTGGTCGTGGCGAAGCTGGGCTCTTCCACTGCAATGGTTGTTGTTTGGTTTCCGAGTCGTACTCACAAACCCAGCTTTCATCACCAGTAATACACTTAAGAGGATGTTTGGGTTATTTCTGGCCATTTCCTTCAGCTCCGTGCAGACCTCCACGCAGTGCTGCTTTTGCTCATCAGTCAGGAACCTCAAGACAAACAGGGAGGCAATTCATATAATGTCAAGGTCACCAGGCAAAATGCTTTGGCAAGTTCCATACAATAGGCTAACAATGTTGTAATAATGAAGATTTTTTGTCACCAGTGTACGATCAGAATTTTAAGGATTAAGGGAAATGGGGTAGCGTGATATTATTTGAGAGCGCGTGAGCAGATAGTACCCTTTGCGGGCCACTCAATCTACTCTGTACCACTCCTTAGAGGATAGCAAAATTTAAACTCGAAATAACTTAATTTAAAGATTTACTAAGTGTTAAGATCTGAGAGACAAATTACTCTTCGAACTGTGAATGAAACAAAGCAGACAAAATATAATCAGGATCTATATCTCCAGAAATATGAATCTTTACAAACTAAATTAATTTTCAAAGAATACTATTACACATGGCTATATTAATCCCGTGGTCTCTGACGGACTCTCCCGGAAGAACCCTAAAAATTACAACCAAAGATTATTCTCTTAAAACTACAGTAAATACGTATAACTCAAGAATTATATACAAACTAGATACAGTAATCAAATGGACCAGCCGATATACAGTTTGATTACATGAACTAAGAAAGAGGGAGGGGTGATTTAGTGTAAAAATGAGGTTAGGCAATGGATAGAACGCTCGATCTGTGAACAGTAGGGAGAGGAGCAACAATCTCATTATTCAGTACAAGTGGGATCAGGGGAAATATCACCAGTTTAACTCACTGACGTATATGAGGACTTGCATCACACGTGGGAGAAAAGGAGGGGGGGGAGTTCGGCACTAACCTGGGAACAATAGGGATAGGAGCAGCAATCTGGCGGATTGGCGTTCGTTCGTTTGTTTAACGATTCCCTGCACCTATAGTGCAGACCGGGCCATACATTAGCCCGGTCAGTGGGGTACGGGCTGGTTAAAAAACAGTAAGGAGGGAGGGCAGGACCTGAGGATTGCCCAGCACACACGTCCTGTCTCCTGGCTGGCTTTGTTTTGTCTGTAGCGGTTTGTTTGTTTTGTTTTTCTATTTTTTTCTGGTCTATCAACCATTGGGGCCGAAGCCCCTGGTCATTAAGGCCATATATATATATATATATATATATATATATATATATATATATATATATATATATATATATATATATATATATATATATATGTATATATATATATATATTTATATATATTTAAAAATATATATATATATATATATATATATATATATATACACACACACACACACACACACACACTTCCATGCATACATACAGACACACTTTGATGCACACGTACTTATATATATATTAATTTTTATTTAATTTTTTTATATTTTTATTTTTTCAATTTTTCCTTGGTTTTATATTTTTTACACCTTATATTATAAAGAAAAACCTAATCTAAAGACCCTAAAACTAATCACCTAACAGACAAATCGCTAACCTATACTAAATCCTACAGAGACAAATAGCTAGACATACACTAATGGTAAAAATACCTCGACAAACAGAACACCATCAACTGCCTTTCTATATTACATACCTGCACTCATCACCTGGTGACTATCATTCGAGGCAAAACCTAATATTGGGGACATCAATATAAGAAAGGGAACCAGGCAAGTCAGGAACATTTCCATATACGTCAGCTGTCGGCCCTAATGAGAACTACTTAAACATGGTGGTTTAAGGTATTTACATAACATGTACAAAAAGTGAAGGACTTCGCCCAACAGACCACCATCGACTGCAACTGCCCAATACCTTTCTATATTGCACACTCACACTCATCAGCTGGTGACTGTCAGTCGAGGAACGGGGTTTAATGTAGGGGACATCAATATTAGAAATAGATCAGTGGGAAGGAGGAACTATTTCAAGTATGTCAACTGTCAACCCTAATTAATAGTACAATATATACATAATTACAGTCGGTAAAAAACAAAACCATATAGTAAAAAAGTCACATCACTCTGATCAGTCCGGTCTCTCTCAAGAAAGCCATCAATTTATCAATCATAACCATGTCCCCATCACCCAGGATGGTGGAAAGGGTGAAGGGGACGTCTACTGTGACGCAGTAATTTACAAGTGAAGTGCGTTCACGAATAATTCGCCGACAGCGCAGGATGATACGACTGATAGATAACACCGCATCACAGATGTCACAGTGCGGTGGGAATCGTTTTTCCATATAAGGTTTCATGTGAGTAAGCATGGTGGCATTAAACCGTAATCGCGCCAACACTTTTTCTTCCAGGTGACTGGGACGGTTGGCAGTGGCCCAGTCGCCCAGGTACGGCTTACACGTTCGAATATTTAGTCTGGTCCACTGACCTTCCCACAGAAGATTTATTGATTTCTTTCCAAGAGAGAGACTCGACCGTAGATCACGAGGAGCATCCCAAGTCTCCTCGAGTTCTACAGCCGACTTTGCAAGTAAGTCAGCCTGCTCATTGCCTTAGATGCGACAATGACCAGGCACCCAGATCAGCGTGAATGACTTCTTGCACGAATGCAACTTATTAACGATGCGGCCCTGGATCTCGTGAGAGTCCATAGTACAAGATGCAATTGCCTGAAGGGCTGATTTTGAATCTGAAAATATGACAAACGAGTCATGCCTAGAATTGAGAGCATAGTCTATGGTTTTGTCAATAGCAAAAAGTTCGGAGGTAAACACAGATGTATGAGTCGGCAACCGATACCTGAGGGCACATTCGGTCGACCATACACTTGCACCCACACATTCACTCGACTTGGAACCGTCGGTGTACAATTGGTGGGACCCCAAGTGACGCACGATGATGTTACGAAACAAGTGGTGGACCTCCGCCTCCGGCGCTTTGGCCTTTGATGCTGGGAGCCATGGTACATCAATGGTAAAACCGGGTGGCTACCAAGGCCCTATAATTTTTAAAACCAACTTGTCACAGTCACTGAGGTCCACACCAAGCTCCTGAGTCAGTAAGTGGAAGCGAACGGCAAGTGGCCGACGCACTCCCTGCAGAAGGTAGTGGTATTGGCATAGGGGGGTACAGGCCACATTGCCAATATTACTTTTCCTAAATGTTCTGAGGCCATAGGACCAAGCCAGGTGGTCACGGCGAATACGGAGGGGAGGCACATTCGCCTCCACTTCCATACGAGCTACCCGAGTACACCGGACGGCTCCAAGACACATTCGCAAACATTTATTCTGCAACACATCCAATCCTTTCAGCGTGGCATCGGATGCCGAGCCATACACCTGTACGCCATAGTCTAGTTTTGATCAAATAAGGGCCTTATACACCATTAATAAAGATTTTCTGTCGGCACCCCAGGTAGTACCCGCTAGGTACTTGAGGACATTTACAGATTTATCACAACGGGAAAGCAAATTATTAACATGAATTTTGAAGTTCAACCGACGATCAAAATGAATTCCCAAAAACTTTACAGAATTTTCAAAAGGTACCGCCTGATTATCCAAAGTTAAGAACAAATTAGGTACGTTACGATTAGTGAAAACTACAGCGGCACTCTTAGGGACGGAAAACTTAAATCCCCACTGCAAAGCCCATTGGTGAACGGAGTCAAGAGCTGCTTGAATCCGCCCAGCCTAAAATTGTGCATTTTGGGAAGAGTGCCATGTTGCACAATCGTTAGCATAAAGCGAGTATTTAAGATTCCTGGGGATGGGAGCTGATGACAGAATATCATTGATTATAATGCTAAATAAAGTAGGACTAAGCACACTTCCGTACGGCACCCCGTTTCCCTGGATAAATATATCCGATGTTACGTTACGGGGCAATTTGACAGGGAAAGCCCTGTCCCTTAAGAAATTTGAAATAAAAATAGGTAAATTTCCTCTTAAACCATAAGCATAGAGCTTCATTAGTATACCGTGTCGCCATGTCATGTCATAGGCTTTATGGATGTCCAAGAACACCTGTATCATGAATTCTTTATTGGCAAATGCCTCTGCAATACAGTGCTCCAAATTCATTAAGTGATCTTGTGAACTTCTGTATTTATGGAAGCCACATTCTTGATTATTTAACAAATTCTTCGACTCTAAAACAAAAAGAAGCCTACTGTTTACCATTAGTTCCATGACCTTTGTTTCGGAACAGAGAAAACAGTCCCGCAAAGTTCCAGGTTCAAAACAAAAGAGTTAGGTAAAATTATAAGTTAAAGTTTAATGCTCAAACTAACAACTAAACATTCAGGACTCATAAGGATAATGTAATGGCAAAAAGGTTACATATATGGTTAACTGCAATAGCCTCTATTAACACGAAATTAGCAAGAGTAAATTTATCTAAGTCAGCCCTGATAAAATGAGAAAACCAGATAATGCTCAGTGAATGCAAGATATATTAATACAGATACAAAATATTATTAATAATGGCTGACACCGAAAGCACATGAATCACAAAAACCTCACTAGGCCTACGAATCAACACCTCATGCTATACAGTACAAGGAAAAAATGCAACAACACTTATACTCAAATTACACAGCTGCTAGATGGTTGGAGACTTCCTGAGCACTCACAATAATAACAACTGTACAGGGGAGGACAGAGATGTGAACAAAATGAGGAGTAGATCTAAGAGGCAATTAATGCCGAGACTGAGGTCATTATATAGGGGCCGGCAGAGCTTGATACAGCTTGTAAGAAGGACGCGCAAATGAAGCCATAGGGGACAAAGAGTTGACACTCCCGCTCTGAACAACAGAAAGAACGACTTACTCTACTATAAGGGTAGAAGGGGGAGTGAGGTATAACACGCTCGTGATCAAACATGCAGCATACTGTACGTTAGAATTACACAAAGGATGATGAAATCATAGGCTATGTAACACCTCCCCACAAAGAAAAAGAAATTTACAAAGGAAATTTCTTATTACTCTAAAACAATCTGTCTAAAGTCTAGATAAGCAATCTGCAATAATATTTTCTTTACCCTTGACATGTTGTATGTCTAATGAATACTCCTGAAGAAGTAGACTCCATCTTGTCAATCTCTGATTTTTATCTTTAAACTTACTAAGGAATTTCAGTGAGTTATGATCGGTATAAATGACTATGGGGTCAAAACCAGAACACAAATAAAATGAAAAATGCTGTAAACCCAAGATCAAGGCCAAAAGCTCTTTCTCAATAGTTGAGTGTTTCTTTTGAGGTGGAGTGAACTTCTTACTGTAATAAGATACAGGGTGTTCAATACTCTGATCATCCTCTTGCAGCAAAACAGCCCCAGCTCCTGTATCACTTGCGTCAACAGCCATCTTAAAAGGCTTAGCAAAATTTTGAGTAGCGAGCACTGGCTGACTTAATAGGATAGCTTTAAGTTTACTGAAAGAGGATTCACAGTTATCGGTCCAGACAAATTTAACTCCCTTTTTCAGTAGGTCTGTAAGTGGTGATACAAGAATTGAAAAGTTAAGAACAAATCTCTTGTAATAACCTACCATTCCCAAAAATCTTTGTAGCTCTTTCCTACTTTTAGGTCTGGGAAGATCACTTATAACCTGAACCTTAGCTCCTGGTGGTGCAACATGTCCATCACCAATTACGTACCCAAGGTACTGAACTTTAGCTTGACCAAACTCACACTTTGATAAATTAGCTACAAGATTAGCCTGAAACAAACGCTCAAGAAATTTAATAACATGGCATAGGTGATCTTTCCAGTTGTCACTGAAGATTAATACATCATCAATATTAACAACACACCCTGCCAAGCCCTCTGTTACAACATTCATGAGCTTCTGAAATGTGGCTGGTGCATTCTTCATACCATATGGCATTACAGAACATGCAAAAGTCTTTCCTATTGTTACAAAACCTGAGATCTCCCTAGCACGTTCAGTCATAGGTACTTGCCAGTATCCCTTTAACAAATCAAACTTACTTATGTACAGCCGCGCACACAATTTCACAGTACAGTCAGCGTTGCAAATCCTGTGGGTGACCCGGGTTCAGAGTTTCACAGTATCGAACGTGCGGGGGAGGGAGGGAGTAGCTTCGTGGCTGGCGTGTGAGGCGGGTAGAAGGCATATGGGGAAGGGGGAGGGGGGAGGGGGAAGGACGGAAAGGTAAGAGGGATGAGAGGCGGTTAGTGAGTTAAGTAATACAAGGAAATGATTTTTATAATAATATATATTTGGAGAGAGAGAGAGAGAGAGAGAGAGAGAGAGAGAATAAACATACCAGTATATAGAATAATCCCCATACGATCTGCGACCGCACTTTACACTAATATACAAAGCTTTGTGTAACAGGTCGTTACGATACTATGCGCAATTTGTGTTTTGTAAGGAACTATCAAAGATCAGGTGATTACGATGAAGCTGCCCTCGAGGGGGTCTGTCAGTTGCCAAGCTGGCGAGTGTCCCTTGCATGTTTAGGTTCGTGTGTGTGTGTGTGTGTGTGTGTGTGTGTGTGTAAGATATAAGATAAATGTATCATGATCCCGTTTACCCTCTCTAAATGTGCGCTTATGTCACTAGGTTTTGTTTGTCAGATACAGTGATTCATTTGGTAGGTTGCTCATTTGGAATATGAAATGCTTGATGCATTTATATCTATTATTTATATTTGACTTGTCACATCGTTCTGCCTACTCATGTTAGAATAGGTGCAGTGCACTGGGAAAAAACAGTTAATATATATGCACACATTAGAATCATGATCTTATGCATATAGGACATCATATTTAGGAGAATATGACATGCCCAAATTTCACCTGATAGATGAAGGAAAACATAACATGCTGAAACTTCACCTGATACCGTATACTGTAATGGAGAGGATATCTTTCAACACTGTTGCTCAGTATTTCCAGGAATTTTTAACCTCTCCAGTTGCAACTGTTAAGTATTTAAGATAGCAGTGTAGTTAGTAATGAAATTCCAGAAAATAAAAAGAAGGGGTGGATGGTTCCTCATCCTTGTTACACAAACAATGCTTATGGGTGTTATCATATACCCAGCAAGACTGAAATATTTATGGTTAACATTCACAAGTGTGTAAATGGATTATTTCTGATAACCGCGAGAATTAACCTCTGTAAGGAAACCGTAGGAAAACATAAATTACTTACCACAAGAGTATATTTAATAGCCAGTCCAACCCCCACCCATTTCAATAACGGCGCGCAACCTGTCTGGCACTGACGTAACAAGACGTCGCACCGTCTCTGGTCGGCGTCTGTAGGTCTCCCACGATACAGAGACGTGTGCCATGAGCTCCCGGGTGTTCCTCTCCTGTGTCATATCCCAAATGTCTACCATCTGTGCCCAAACGTGTTCAATTACATTCATATCAGCTCCTTTGCTGGGCAGTTCCAGGAGCTAAAAGTGGTCCTGTTCATCAAACCAGCGTCGAGCAGTGCGAGCTGTGGACTGTACACCTGCCGTGTATAAACAGTATGGGCCCAGGTGGAAACGGGAAATCCTTCTCACGAGAGAATGGCAGGAAGGACTCTTCAAGCACCTCGATGTATTTATATGCAGTGAAGCGCCCCTCAGTTTGGAACACGTCACCTGCACCATGCAGCGATATGCAGCCCCACACATTGCAGGTGACGTTGCTAGAACGAGCTACCTCCATGATGTTACGACGCTCGTATCTTCAAGCATACTATGAGTTAGTGGATTATTGACGTTTGTGTATTTCTTTCCTATATATTACGCCTAAAACTGTGCATAAACATTCTGTATTCATATATGTATTAGTCCATAAACATGCATCATAAATCCCATTTCGCCTGAGCAGCAATGTAATGTTTATGTGTAAACCGGCAAATCATCTATAATAACCACCTAGTCCACACTTCACGACCGTTTATCAGGCATGGAGCACTTAATACCCCTAGACCGCAGTTGAACCAACGCTGTCGATATTGACATATTAACTGAAAATTTCATATGAATATCTGTTACCTCCGTAAAGAACATTAAGATTTTAGCATGCCATATGATTTGTTATACCTGGTGCTATTTTTCATCACTCAGATATTTGATTTTTTTTTTATGTAATTGTTTTTGCATATCAATATGTTATCTAAATGTAATGAACTGTTAGGTATTAACTATTACATAATTCATTACCTGATCTCCAGGGTGGTAATCAGTTACAGAACATTAAGGGAATTAATGCACATGCTTATGTTCATGGGCAAATTGGACAAACTGGTTAATTTTAAATATTTCAGTACATGGTAACTAGTTATTAATTACAAATCAGGTTAACATAACATTCAGGTAAGTAAAGATCATAAATAACTTACCCCGTTACAGTTGACGCATAATTGTCAAAAGCCTGCTGTTTACATCACCATTATTCACTGCAACATAATTACCTGGCTGCAGGTCCTGGTGCATTATAAAAAGTCTCCAGACCCATTCACACCCAGCGCTGTGATGTGATGTCAGCACACTACTCCCTCATGACACTATTATTACATCGTCTCTCCAAATACTCACGATTCTCAAACACCTACTTAGCAATGTCCATCTGTTTCTGTGTCCAGTGTGTGCCAATTTTTATTCACTGTCTGTTGGTTGTGCATTTTACTTGAATAAAGTGTAGATGGAAGTAATGTTTGATTATGCGTTAGTTTTGCAGTAGGTTTCCTTTTACCCATTCTTTTAAGATTGTACTTGCACTTTAATGAATGAAATGAGACCCACTGTACTGGTTTGTTAACAGCGAGAACAGAAGCGCGTCGGAGGACAAACGCGGAAAAGGATGGCATTATTGCGGCAGCAGCTAAAGCAGACCCTCACACTAACGCCGTGGCTGTCGCACAGAACCTGCAGTTGGATGTCAGTGCTATGACTGTAAGGCGCAGGCTGCACGAGAGGGGTATACATCACAGAATTCCTGCACAGGAGAAGCTGACTGAAGCTCACAGAGCCGGGAGGGTGGAATTTGCACAACTCCATGTTGAGTGAGACCTTGAGTTCTGGGGACGTGCAGTATTCACAAATGAGAAAGTATTCTCCTCTACTTCTCATGGCCAAGGCCATTTCTGGAGAGTAAATAACACCAGGTATGTTCATAAAATCTCAGTTAATAAGATGCAGCCTAATTATTTGTAGAGGACTTTCGTGGAGGACTATAAATGTTGCTATACGATAGTGGGACAGAGATGTCGTGCAGTCACAAAACTGAGTGTGAATGGGTCTGGAGACTTTTTATAATGCACCAGGACCTGCAGCCAGGTAATTATGTTGCAGTGAATAATGGTGATGTAAACAGCAGGCTTTTGACAATTATGCGTCAACTGTAACGGGGTAAGTTATTTATGATCTTTACTTACCTGAATGTTATGTTAACCTGATTTGTAATTAATAACTAGTTACCATGTACTGAAATATTTAAAATTAACCAGTTTGTCCAATTTGCCCATGAACATAAGCATGTGCATTAATTCCCTTAATGTTCTGTAACTGATTACCACCCTGGAGATCAGGTAATGAATTATGTAATAGTTAATACCTAACAGTTCATTACATTTAGATAACATATTGATATGCAAAAACAATTACATAAAAAAAAATCAAATATCTGAGTGATGAAAAATAGCACCAGGTATAACAAATCATATGGCATGCTAAAATCTTAATGTTCTTTACGGAGGTAACAGATATTCATATGAAATTTTCAGTTAATATGTCAATATCGACAGCGTTGGTTCAACTGCGGTCTAGGGGTATTAAGTGCTCCATGCCTGATAAACGGTCGTGAAGTGTGGACTAGGTGGTTATTATAGATGATTTGCCGGTTTACACATAAACATTACATTGCTGCTCAGGCGAAATGGGATTTATGATGCATGTTTATGGACTAATACATATATGAATACAGAATGTTTATGCACAGTTTTAGGCGTAATATATAGGAAAGAAATACACAAACGTCAATAATCCACTAACTCATAGTATGCTTGAAGATACGAGCGTCGTAACATCATGGAGGTAGCTCGTTCTAGCAACGTCACCTGCAATGTGTGGGGCTGCATATCGCTGCATGGTGCAGGTGACGTGTTCCAAACTGAGGGGCGCTTCACTGCATATAAATACATCGAGGTGCTTGAAGAGTCCTTCCTGCCATTCTCTCGTGAGAAGGATTTCCCGTTTCCACCTGGGCCCATACTGTTTATACACGGCAGGTGTACAGTCCACAGCTCGCACTGCTCGACGCTGGTTTGATGAACAGGACCACTTTTAGCTCCTGGAACTGCCCAGCAAAGGAGCTGATATGAATGTAATTGAACACGTTTGGGCACAGATGGTAGACATTTGGGATATGACACAGGAGAGGAACACCCGGGAGCTCATGGCACACGTCTCTGTATCGTGGGAGACCTACAGACGCCGACCAGAGACGGTGCGACGTCTTGTTACGTCAGTGCCAGACAGGTTGCGCGCCGTTATTGAAATGGGTGGGGGTTGGACTGGCTATTAAATATACTCTTGTGGTAAGTAATTTATGTTTTCCTACGGTTTCCTTACAGAGGTTAATTCTCGCGGTTATCAGAAATAATCCATTTACACACTTGTGAATGTTAACCATAAATATTTCAGTCTTGCTGGGTATATGATAACACCCATAAGCATTGTTTGTGTAACAAGGATGAGGAACCATCCACCCCTTCTTTTTATTTTCTGGAATTTCATTACTAACTACACTGCTATCTTAAATACTTAACAGTTGCAACTGGAGAGGTTAAAAATTCCTGGAAATACTGAGCAACAGTGTTGAAAGATATCCTCTCCATTACAGTATACGGTATCAGGTGAAGTTTCAGCATGTTATGTTTTCCTTCATCTATCAGGTGAAATTTGGGCATGTCATATTCTCCTAAATATGATGTCCTATATGCATAAGATCATGATTCTAATGTGTGCATATATATTAACTGTTTTTTCCCAGTGCACTGCACCTATTCTAACATGAGTAGGCAGAACGATGTGACAAGTCAAATATAAATAATAGATATAAATGCATCAAGCATTTCATATTCCAAATGAGCAACCTACCAAATGAATCACTGTATCTGACAAACAAAACCTAGTGACATAAGCGCACATTTAGAGAGGGTAAACGGGATCATGATACATTTATCTTATATCTTACACACACACACACACACACACACACACACACACACACACACACACACACGAACCTAAACATGCAAGGGACACTCGCCAGCTTGGCAACTGACAGACCCCCTCGAGGGCAGCTTCATCGTAATCACCTGATCTTTGATAGTTCCTTACAAAACACAAATTGCGCATAGTATCGTAACGACCTGTTACACAAAGCTCTGTATATTAGTGTAAAGTGCGGTCGCAGATCGTATGGGGATTATTCTATATACTGGTATGTTTATTCTCGCTCTCTCTCTCTCTCTCTCTCTCTCTCTCTCTCTCTCTCTCTCTCTCTCTCTCTCTTTCTCTCCAAATATATATTATTATAAAAATCATTTCCTTGAATTACTTAACTCACTAACCGCCTCTCATCCCTCTTACCTTTCCGTCCTTCCCCCTCCCCCCTCCCCCTTCCCCATATGCCTTCTACCCGCCTCACACGCCAGCCACGAAGCTACTCCCTCCCTCCCCCGCACGTTCGATACTATAAAACTCTGAACCCGGGTCACCCACAGGATTTGCAACGCTGACTGTACTGTGAAATTGTGTGCGCGGCTGTACCTAGCCTTTCCGATCTTGTCAGTGCAATCTTCCACGCGAGGGAGAGGGTAAGTGTCTGTTTTGGTTATCTGATTAACACGTCTGTAGTCGATGCAAAGCCACTATGACCCACCAGGCTTAGGGACTAGAGTGACAGGAAAACTCCACTCGCTCTGACAGGGCTCAATCATCTTGTGGTCCAACAGGTAGCCAAGCTCCTTCTGGATGAGAGGAACTTTCACTGGGTTCACACGGTAAGGAGGCAGTTTAATTGGCTTTGCGTCTCCAACATCTACATCATGCATCAACACGGTGGTTCTTCCTGGAGTGGCACGGAACACTTGCCGGTACTCCTGCAGTAATGCCGAAAACTCCTGCCTTTCCTCGGGAGCTAGATGAGAAAGCTTAGTCTGGAGATCATTCATGTTTTCAGGATTCTTCCCCAAACTATCATTCAGGCTCATGCTGCATGGGAGAACTTCACTTGCAGACTCGGGTGGAACAGCTACAGTGCAGACTGGGTTATTTTCGTCCCGCCTGTGATATAAATTTAGCATGTTGATGTGACAAAGTTGCTTGCTCTTTCTACGATCTGGTGTGGCGATGACATAGTTGACATCACTGAGTTTCTTCTCCACGAAATAAGGACCACTAAACTTGGCTTGAAGAGGTTGCCCATGCACTGGTAGCAGAATCAAAACCTGATCTCCTGGCTGAAAGTGGCGTAACCTGGACTTCTTATCATACCAAGTCTTCATCTTCTCCTGAGCAGCTCCTAAATTCTCTCTCGCCAGCTGTAAAGCAGTGGACAGCCGTTCTTTGAACTTCATCACATACTCCAGCAGGTTGACGTCATCTTCCTTCGACACCCAGCATTCCTTGAGTAACTTAAGGGGTCCTCTTACTTCATGGCCAAACAGTAGTTCAAAAGGTGAGAAGCCCAGTGATTCATTTGGAGATTCTCTTGCGGCAAATACAACGAATGGAAGACCTTTATCCCAGTCTTTCTGATGTTCCAAACAGTATTTCTTGAGCATCGATTTGAGTGTTTGATGATATCTCTCCAACGCTCCTTGGGTCTGGGGATGGTAAGCTGAAGACGTGATCTGGGTGATGCCCAATTCTTTCAGAGACTGCTTGAAAACATTTGACATGAAATTACTTCCCCGGTCGGACTGTACCTCCTTGGGCACACCAAACTTTGTGAAGAACCCTAGCATTTCCTTAACCACGTTCTTTGCTGAGATATTTCTAAGTGGAATGGCTTCAGGATAACGAGTAGCCATATCAATCAGGGTCAACACATAAGAAAATCCTGAAGAAGTCTTAGGAAGAGGGCCCACAATATCCACCAACACACGGGTGAATGGCGCCTCAAAAGGAGGAATGGGAACTAGAGGTGCAACCTTTTCGGTCAGATTACACTTCCCCACAACTTGACAGGTGTGACAAGACTTACAATACCAGGAAACATCCCTGAAGATACCTGGCCAGTAGAAGTGTTTCAAAATGCGTGCCACAGTCTTCCTCACTCCAAGGTGTCCTGCCAAACTGGAATCATGAGCCACTCTAATGATATCCTGCCTACAAACACGAGGGATGACAACTTGATGTACAACCTCCCATTCACAGTCGGCTGATGCTGTTGGGGGTCTCCACTTCCTCATAAGTACTCCAGACTTTATATAATAACAAGTAGAAGCACCGGCTGACCCTTCCTCACTGCAAGCAGAGTTAGCTAGACCTTTCAACTCAGGGTCAGCAACCTGCAACTCAACTAACTCTTGACGAGACAAATTATCAACACTACGGGGTACTGCCTCATCTGGTGAGTGGTCCAAATTAGCAAGAAAAGTGTCAGCTAGGATAACATCATCATCATCATTATCCTCTAAATCACCAGTAACTTTAGACTTAGCCCTAGTGACAGCACATGCAGGGAACACATCAGGGACATCACAATCATGGGTCGCAGCCACTGGCTCACTAGACAACTGAGGAGCTGGACACACTTGACTTCCACCAATATCATTTATAAGTAAGAAAGTTACACCTGACATTGGGAGTGTCTCAACCAACCCAACCATAACAGAACCATTAACAAAACCAGACTCTAAATTCACTCTGCACAGAGGGACAGAGTAGTAATTATTCCCTACACCTTGTAAGATTACAGTTTCATCAGAGGAATTAACATTAGAGCCTAGAACACTGGTCAGCATAAGGGATTGGCAAGCACCTGTATCACGATATATTTTAACTGATTTCCTGTCATTACTGTCCAGACGACTGACAAAACCATCAGACTGGAAATTAGCACATCAACTCTTGAGAGTGTCACCCACGTTACTGCTCAAAAGAGGAGCTTCATCATGAGAATTTAATTTACCCCTCAAAGCAGGTTCAGTTAACTCAGTTAAAGAATTCTGGGAACTCTCAAGGGTGGACACTAGACCAATTGACTGAATATTTAAAGACTCCTTTTTGTTCACATCACGCTGTCTCCTGAAACATTTCTCCATAGTATGACCAAGCTTACTACAATAAGTACATTTACTTTTCTGAAATCTAGAGGTGAAGCTGGTATTTACTTCCTGAGAAACATCATCTTTATTCCCTTTCCTGTTACCTGTACTCTGAGTAGAGGCAAAGTACTTACTCTCAGCTTTCCTTTTTTCTTTAGAATATCTCTTGTGAGTGAGAACATATTCATCAGCTAAAACTGCAGCATCAGACAAATTATCTATTCTTCTCTCATCAAGATATAGGCGTACATCTATATTAATAAACCTTTTGAAGTCCTCCAGCAAAATCATCAGATTAAATTTACCAAAATCAGAATCCACATTCTTAGAATTTAACCACTGCTCTAACAGATCTTCTTTGATTTTTGCATACTCAACATGGGATTGCTTATCTTGCTTGTAAGTTGTCCTAAAATTTACTCTATAGGCTTCAGGAACAAGCTCATAGGCCTTAAGAATCAAGCTCTTAACTACATCATAATTATCAGATTGATCCTGAGGCAAAGATGCATAAGTTACTTGAGCTTTACCGGTGAGAACAGTTTGAAGGAGTACTAGCCAATACTTTTTGGGCCAATTAAAACCTGTAGCAGCCCTCTCAAACAACTGAAAATACTTTGTTAAATCAGATTCATTAAAAGGAGGGACAAGTTTAACATTTTTAGCCACATCAAAATCATCAGAGCTCGATGATCCACTTCCACCTTGTTTCATGCGATACTCATGGTCTGCCTGAATCCTAGCTAGTTCAATTTATGCCTGAGCCTGTGCCTGTGCCTCCTGAATACGAGCCTGAGATTCAGCCTCCTTAGCATTTGCCTGAAATTCAGCCTCCTTAGCACGAGCCTCCTGCAGGGCTAGCTGTAACTTAGCTAATTCAATCTGCGTTTGCTCATTTGGAGGAGTTACATTAAACAAGCTTTCATTAATCATGTCAACACTTTGATCTTTAGAATGATGAGAGCGAACAGCAATTCCCAATTGTTGAGCAACAAACTTAAGTTCATTCTTTGTTCTGTTTTCTACATCACACACTGTTTGCACATTTGACAAAAAATCGTTGGCTTCATGAAGCGTAGTAATAGTAAACATCATGAATAAATCACAGTCACAAAATATCAAGCAATATCCTTATGATAATATCCTGAATATCCTGGTGAGGTCACCAAATTTTGTGTTACGGAACAGAGAAAACTATCCCGCAAAGTTCCAGGTTCAAAACAAAAGAGTTAGGTAAAACTACAAGTTAAAGTTTAATGCTCAAACTAACAACTAAACATTCAGGACTCATAAGGATAATGTAATGGCAAAAAGGTTACATATATGGTTAACTGCAATAGCCTCTATTAACACGAAATTAGCAAGAGTAAATTTATCTAAGTCAGCCCTGATAAAATGAGAAAACCAGATAATGCTCAGTGATTGCAAGATATATTATTACAGATACAAAATATTATTAATAATGGCTGACACCTAAAACACATGAATCATAAAAACCTCACTAGGCATACGAATCAACACCTCATGCTATATAGTATAAGGAAAAAATGCAACAACACTTATACTCAAATTACACAGCTGCTAGATGGTTGGAGACTTCCTGAGCACTCACAATAATAACAACTGTACAGGGGAGGACAGAAATGTGAACAAAATGAGGAGTAGATCTAAGTGGCAATTAATGCAGAGACTGAGGTCATTATACAGGGGCGGGCAGAGCTTGATAAAACTTGTAAGAAGGACGCGCAAATGAAGCCATAGGGGACAAAGAGTTGACACTCCCGCTCTGAACAACAGAAAGAACGACTTACTCTACTATAAGGGTAGAAGGGGGGAGTGAGATAGAACACGCTCGTGATCAAACATGCAGCATACTGTACGTTAGAATTACACAATGGATGATGAAATCATAGGCTATGTAACACCTTACATAGACAAGAAGTCAACACAATAGGACAAAATGAAGTGGGATTCATGAGACGACCAGCCTCTTTGGGCATCGGTATGACCTGCTCAAAGTGCCATGAGTTTGGGAACGCTCGAGACCCCCAAATCTCATTGTACAATGCTAACATCTTAATCAGGCTGTCCTGATTAAGATGCTGGATCATACCGTACGTGATGGTGTCAGGGCCAGGGCTGGTGTCTTTACGGGATTTAAAGGCAAGGAACAGTTCATCTAGCGTAAACTCTTGGTTGTACGTGGAGTCTACGTCTTCTGTGCGTTTATGATGTTGAAAACGCGAATCATAATTGGCTGAGCTACTTACATGAGAAAAACTCCTGGCGAGGATGTTAGCAAAGTCTGCGGGCTCGTCATAGATGGTGTTATTCACCTCCAGGGTGCTCACAGGGAAGTATGGGCCTTTATTATTTAATATTCTCATTGTGGACCAACTTTACTTAATGGTGTTGTATGAGTCACCGTGGACACAAATGAACGCCAGGAGTCACGTTTGGCCCTTCTTATTATTCTCCTTGCCTCAGCCCGTGCCTGTTTGTATGCAATAAAATTTTCCTCAGTGGGCTGACTATCAAAAGTTCTGTATCTCCTATTGCGTTTTCTTAATGCTTGTCGGCAATCCGGCGTCCACCAATGGGCTCTGTGCTTCGCATGAACTGTAGAAGTCTTGGGAATAGCAACCTCAGCTGCATGTAATATGGAAGTAGTTACATTTTCGACCTTAACATCTATGGTCTCCCCAGATTTATCTAAATTGGCGATCCTTGAGAAGGATCCCCAATCTGCTTTCTTATAGTTAAATTTTGGAGGTGGTGGGTCCGAAACGATGTCACGTGTATAAGAAAGACAGATGGGTATATGATCACTTCTTAAGGAGTCGTCATAAGGGTCCCATGAGAAATCTTGATGTATACCAGGGGAGGCCAAAGATAAGCCAATGGCCGAAAAGTTACCAGTACGATCATCTACACTGAACCACTTAAGAGGGGTTCAAGGGAGCGAGGTCTCGAGGCATGAGAGATGTAACCCCGGAGTTAGGGTTCACCTGAGCCTGGAATCGCGGCCAGCGAGACAAATCCATTCATGAGGTGTTCAAACGCGTGCTGACTCGAAGCATTTGACACACAATCACCCAAGGAAGATTTAGAGGATTTTGTGCTCCCCTTTTTCTTCCACCCCTTACAGGAAGCGGCGTAGCGATTCCGGAGCACGTAGATGTTAATAGAGGAGCACATTACACTTAGAGCACATTGCATTACAGCCGGAGCACAGTACTACACCACAGTCGAGAACAGTACTTATGAGACTGAGTGAGCTGTCGAAACCTACGCACTAGATTAACCAGAAGACACTATAAGTACATTATAAAGAAATACATTATTACATCATTGAGTACAGCAGAGTATTTTTCAGAACGGCGAAGTACACACTAAAAGGGTCTCTCTCCCCCCTCCCTCTCTCTCTCTCTCTCTCTCTCTCTCTCTCTCTCTCATTTGGTGGACTCCCTGCTCCTTTCAATGACAGCGAGAGAGAGAGAGAGAGAGAGAGAGTCACTATAGTTCAATTCATCCTAAACGCACCCAAATCCTCAACAACCCCACGCAAGCGCACGCAAATCACCTCCGAACGCACTCAAAGGCCCACAAGGTTTGCCAAACACCCAGACACGCACGCACTCCACCTCACAACGCCCTTGGACACCAAAAAAACGCAACCATCGCACGCACGCACGCAACTTGGAGCATACTGAAAGCACGGAATTAACTCCTATCACACGCCATCGCCCTTAAACGCAGTCCAGTCCCTCTAAGGCACTCCAGTCCCTCTAAAAGCACTCCAGTCCCTTTAAACGCACTTCAGTCCCTTTAAATGCACCCCATTCCCTTTAAATGCACCCCATTCCCTTTAAACGCACCCTAGTACCTTTAAACGCACTCTACTCCCTTTAAATGCACTCGTCCCTTATAATGCACTCCAGTCCCTTTAAATGCACTCCAGTCTCTTTAAACGCACCCCAGTCCTTTTAAACGCACTCCAGTCCCTTTAAACGCACTCGTCTCTTTAAACGCACCCAAATCTCCTTAAACGCACTCAAATCCCCTTAAACGCATTCCAATCCCCTTAAACGCACGCAAATCCCCGTCACAACGCACTCAAAAACGTACCCAACATGAAGGACGAACGCGGATGCACCAGATCACCTCTTGACACAATCTAGACCACTTAAACGCAATCTAACGCACGCAATCCACCCTCCAACGCACTCAATTCGCCCCAATGCACCTTAACCTGAGCAGCAACACGAAAAACACCCAGCAACTGCACCGACTAGCATACAACTAGGCTAAGTCGCACACTGACAGGCGCAAAGGAAAAAGTTGAGGGTCACACTGAGTATTAGGTCGGCTACTTGCTCCCCACGATCATCAATCCTCAAGCTACCCCATTGATAGTGATGGGTGTTAAAATCGCCAACACTAACTTATTTCCAGGAAGATGTTCAAATAGTGAATTTAAAGCATCATTATCAATGAGGGCATGTGGATGACAGTACAGAGAGCAAATAGACAGATACGTCTTATTAAATTTTACTCTGCACGCGACAGCTTCCAGAGTAAAATTTAGAATCACTTCCGTTTGTGGGTGTGATTTGTGTGTGTAAATGGCAACTCCGTGACCTTCATATCTTCTATACGAGTGGTAGTGTTTGAACTGTGGAGGATCAGGATGATCCTCCAGGTGCATCTCCTGTAAACAAACAACGTCTGGCCTGTGTAGTGAAAGCAAGATAGCTATATTGTGTAATTTATTCCTAAGACCCCTACAATTCCACTGTAACAGAGTGAATGCGGTGATTTAAGATTTTCGTTGGGGGCCTGTGTGCTTCATCTTTTTTTGCCGCCCCCCAGCAGGCGAGCGACTACCGGGGGACCTATCCCGGTGCTTGCTAATGGAAACCTCCATATTCTCATCAATAACAAGGCTCCCAGACTCCTTCGAGGAAGAACTATTCTTTCTCTCCCTCACTAGATCAGGAGCGGGAAGGACATGAGGACGTGCCGGCTTGGTGAGGGTGGTCAGATTAATCTTATCAGACTTGTAGGACTTCGATTTTGGCGCACCGACTGCGAAGGAGCAGCAGCAGCCTGAGAGTAAGAAGTAGTGACAGGGATGTCTGTAAGAGTGTTGGAACGTACAGGAGGTCTAGACTGAGAGGCAGGGCGAGTGGCATGAGGAGTTAAGGTAAGGTCAGTCTATCTCCACGGTGCACATCACGGGACGGGACACAACCGCCGATGCGTAGGAGACATTAGGCTTGGGAGTTGCATGCAACTCCTTCACCTTCTTCCTAGCATTGTAAAAGGATATGCCCTCAGTCGCTTTCACTGTGCAGACCTCTTTCTCCTCCTTCCACTTGGGACATACCCTAGAGAAAATGGAGTGAGCACTCTGACAGTGGGTGTAACATTCAGCCTCTGATGTACAGTGGTCAGCAGAATGTCCTACAGCTGCGCACTTGCCACATACTACGTTTGAAGCTCGACAAGTCTTTTCATAATGTCCATAGAGCTGACATTTTGAACAATGAAGGGGATTTGGGATATATGTTCTGACACTGACAATTTCGTGTCCAACTTTCACATTAGCTGGAAGAGATACTTTACCAAAAGTCAAAATAACAGTTGCGGTCTTCATCCTCCTGCCTTCCGTGGATCTAGTAATGCACCTTGCCTCTATTACATCTTGCTGAGCAAATTCCTGTACAATTTCGTCCTCCTCCATAAGCACAACATCCCTGCAGGTGATAACACCCTTGTAGGAATTCATGGCATGCAGGATCATTGTCTGGACATCATAACAGTGGAACTTCCTCAGTTTCAGCAAATCCTTTAACAGGGCAGAATTGAATGTCTTAACTAAGAGATCTTCACTTGTAAGTTTTTTAACTTGTTCTACCTCACCTGCACACCCATCAATCACCTTCTTGATGATGAAGGGATTGAGGCTGGACAAGGGAGTAGAACCAACTGCGCGCAGCAAAACGAAACTGGCATTTTTTACATCGATGTCTAGCGGAGGGCGTGTCTGGGGCCGTTCAGTCTGGGGGCAGTCTGTCTGTAAATCGGTCGGGGTTCGGTCAGGACTACCTCCCACCCTGAAGGGGGGAGGGGAGGCAGCAGGGGCATCCGCCATAGTAACCACTTCCCCCTCGCGGGGGAAGTGGGAAGAAAGAGAAAAATGAGCAAGGGACAAAGTACCTGGGAAAGACACACCTAGTCTGAGATTACCCTCTCAAACCACTCTCAGGAGGACGCGCCTGTGTGTAAAGGCAGCATCACACTGGGACAAAACTGGCTAACATGCTAGCCAGTTTTGCGACCCGCTAGCCAAACTGACTCACGGTGAGCAAGATTTCGCTTGCGAGGCGAAATGGATAACAATTCTCTCTCACATCTTTTTGGTGGGATTAGAACTCAAATGAGCCTATATTAATTTTGTAATTGGTGAGAAAATATTCTGTTATTCACAGAAGGAAACTTTAACTAAAATTGTTACGTAAATACAACTTAATTCATGTGGTTTTTATTCACTTTTATTTTTTTCTTGTAACATGAAATAAATATTCGGACACTCGGGTGTCCAGCCACGGAGGCTGTCTGTTTTGTCTCCAAACAACATGTAGAAATCAGATTTCGATATGGATCCTGTGGCAATGAAAACTCTAGAAGGCTGCTTTGTGGCTCTGGAGTTGCTAAAGTACGTGAGGCGGTTACAGAAATTGAGGAAAAGGGAGTGGGTACTCCGTGGTGGTTTGTTTACAAATGACCATGAGGCGCCAAGGCAGACAACGCTGTTAGCCGTTTCGGCTCGCCAAAACACAGGAATGTGACGGACACTCGACTCTGCTAGCCTTTTTGGCTCGCATGTTATCCACTTTTGGTCTAGTGTGACGCCACCTTAACTCACACCCCAGAGCGATCAGTGGGCGGTACACTCCAGAGGTAAGTAAAGGCGATCTCAGTAATTAGATATAGACACCTACTATATTCCTACTAAGGACAGAGAGGAATATTAGAATTAGCTAACCTAACCTTTATTACGCTATATGCAAAACTAATGTCGGTGAGGAAGCCCTGAAAACTAGAGGAGAGCCAGAAGAACACGTCCTTACTCCCCACGACCATGCTTCAAGAGTCTCCCGGCGGTTTGGCGCTGCCGCTGCTCCCCGCCTTTTATACTTGACCATCACAGTACCAGGAATCGGCTAAAACTTTAATTGATTACCTTGTAATATTTCTGTCTCTTCTATGATCTTCAAAGAATACGAAAAATACGTTTGCTCTTGACATACATAGAGAAATGACTTACGATGTTTAAAATTTTTGTGGAATCTGACCAATTTATTTCCATGCCGGTCTATGTGCATACATGACTGACAACACATTCATTTTTTATTCATTCATTGCCAGACGCCATGTATCCCAGACGGGGTGGCCAATGGCTTAGAGTTAATTGTTTTACAGGAAGGGGCACTAATCCTCCACCAACCCCACTTGACACGTAGGGATGCCAACAGCATCTGGTGTTCCCAGGCGGTCACCCATCCAAGTACTAACCAGACCCAAAGTTGCTTAACTTCGCTGATCGGACGGGAAGCGGTGTACTCAACGTGGTATGGCCGTTGGCAACATGACGCCAATAAAATAAATTTCGCGCTTCACAAGTGACTATTATCAACAATCATATCTCAGACAACTCCCAATCCACTACTACATAGTTGAAAAGGGGAACACTATTACCATCAACATGTAAATCTCTGGATCAGAGCTAAGTCTATTAATACCAAGTCGGTTCACTTTCCCTCAGTGCGCAGGGAGGCGTGGCTTGTGTGTGAGTCAGTCGGATAAAGTAACAGAAAATGTATAAAAGGGCAGACTCAAATTAAACATTTATAATAAGAGAAAACAAAGCGGGGGAAGAAGTGTGGATTCGTTTATCCATATAACATTGCAGAAGGTTCCCTCACACCCCTACGCCTTCCTTCACACATTTCAGTCCCTTCCCTAACTTCGGACTGAAAAATGTGTCATGATCTGAAGAGTGCAGCATACATTCACCCACCACCACGGACAGGCGTCAACTGGACTTGGGTTTCGTGTAAGCTGACGTCACTCCGATGCTCCGCCCCCTGCGCCAGCTTGGACCCGTTTTAGATGGAAGTAATCCGACTTGGTATTAGTAGACTTAGGGTCAGAGTATGAAGGAAGACATTCGCAATTGTTAATCCCCTACTAAAGCTTTTGCGGTTATACACCTTTGTTGAAAACGGCTGGTTCATATGTATAAAGTTAATCACATTCGCACCAATACTCGACCTAGTACTACCAATATCAGAATCATGCTCACATTATGAACATCAACTGAGACTAAGCTTAAATATAGGACTTAACGGCTGAACATGAACTATACAAACGGTATTAGAACAATACCTAAGCTTAAGATTACATTTACAATATTATACTAACTCATACTGTACTTAAAATTCTGGCACTACACTGGTCCTTCCTCTTGAAAAAAATAAATAAATAAATGAACTTAACATTGGAAGTCAACATTCAATTCATTCATCTACATTTCCAAGGGACGTGTGTGCGGACGGGACAGACTTTCCAAATTTTGTCTGTGAACTTCTCTATGAACTGATCTCTTTTACCTTTTGGAACTCTAGAATGAGATAAAGATTTCCCTGACTCTTCCTCCAGTAAGTGGCACCTACACAAGTAAAATCGTGTACCCCAGGGGGTCACTTCTCTGTCACGATAAACTCTCAAAATTCAGTGGATATGTGCCCCAACCAACTTCCTGCCTGGGTGGCAACATAGTCGTCTCATCTGGACTGACCCCTACTCTCGCTGCCAGGATCGTCCCAGGGGCGCTTCCCATTCATACAGCCTACTAACTAATTGCATTCACGCTCCCATCCATTCATTCTTATGCTTCCAGCTCTCCACCTAGTAACTGACGAGCGCCTGTCAGATCCTGAAGTCACTGTTCCACACTAGACTGTGTTGACTGTAACTTGAGGGGGTTCCTAGGTTTCCCTCGAATTAAGGCAACCTAATATTTCCAATGAACTAGGCTGCACCCATAACCCAAACTCATATGAACTCTAGACACAAGTTGAAACTCTTTGAACTCTCAATAGATGAAACTTCTCTTGAACTCTATACTGTCACAGTCAATAGTCAGACACTCCTATCCGCACACATTTCCCTATCCATCTCTTAAATTAATGCTGCAAGAACCAGCTTCAAACACTCAACATTCTTCAATAAGTCTCTGGGGAGGGCGTCTCTCACGGGACGGTAATTGTTCATCCATTGGATCAGGTTCAAAGGCCTCTTCCAGGGGTTCTAAGAGCCACTCTTCTCCTCTGTAATAGGGCTTGTCCTGCGGCTCTTTGTATCCTTTTCCCCGTGAACACATTTTCTACCACGTACACACTTCTATCCATCAACACTTCCACTACACGATATGGACCATCTCATTTCACATTAAGTTTTCAACATGTACCAGGTGCATGGTTTCCTTCTTAATCCACACAAGGGTTCCAGCTCCAACCGCTTGATTCTTCCACCTTTGATTAGCCACGTCTCTATACCGACGTGTCATCTTCCAGTGCGTTTCCCGAATGACAGCATGGGGGAGAGCCCCCTCGTCTTCCTCATTGTCAACAGAGGGTAAGGGTGCACCGACCAGCCTAGGCAGATGGCGAGAGAAGGTGAAGTAGGGTTGCTGTCCCATGGATGTATGAACTGCCTGATTCATGACGATCTGACATGGCTGGAGCAGCAGGGGCCATTGAAGAGGGTGGCCCTGACATAGGGCGAAGAGGACTGACTTCAGGGTCCGATGCATCCACTTGGTGATGCCATTCCCTTGGGGATGATAGGGGGTTGTGTAGTAGAGGGTGATTTGGTGTCGCTGGCAGAATCGTTGAAAGTCTCTGCTGGTGAACTCACCTCCGTTGTCCAGGACAATACTGCAAGGTGTGCCATAGTCTGCCACATACTGCCTGAGTTTGACTGTGATGTGTGTGGATTGTTTTGTTTTGAGGGAGAAGAACCTAGCGAATCGTCTATAATGGTTCATTACTGTAAGAACATAATGATAACCCAGGACTCCAGCAACCATATCAGTAAGATCTATTCCAATCCTCTCTAGCGGCTTATTCACTGGAGGCAATTCCTTCCACTGTTGCTGCAGTCTGGTGTCCTGTTTGAATCTCTGGTAAGTTACACATTTTTTTACATATTCACACACATCAACCTTAAGATTTTGCCAGTAATATAGTTCTTCAGCCTTTTTGATAGTTTTCTTTTGTCCCAGATGACCAGATAACTCATGCATGTTGAAGGGCCTGTACAACTAAGGCATGAGGGACTATGAGGATATAATGAAGACTACCGTCTGCCTTCTTCCACACAAAATACAACACTTCGTCTGTTAAGGCAAACTGATCTAAGGTGGTTTTTGGTAGTCTTTTGGTGGGAACTCTACCACCTTCGAGATATTGTGCTTATTCTCCCCACACAGGTTCTTCTCTTTGATGGGCCTTCATTTGTTCGCGATCTAACCCGAGCCAGGTGGCTTCAGGTGGACGGACTATTACTCGAACTGGGTGTGACAACTGATCTGCTACAAAATAGTTTTTACCCTCGAGATACTGGATGTCATAGTTATATTCTTGCATTTCTAGGATCCAATGATTCATTTGAGGCGATTTAGTCTGCCTCTTGAATATACTAGTGAGAGGTTGGTGATCAGTAACTACGGTAAAACGGGTACCCCACAGTCTGATGGAAGTTGCAGCACGCAAAGACTACAGCTAGGGCCTCTTTATCCATCGCTGAATATCAAGTCTCACAGGGGTTTAACTTTTTAGAGAAATACCCGATCGGCTTGTTGATACCATCTGACTGAATCTGGCTCAGGACTCCACCAACATGAGTGTCACTAGGGTCTGTAGTGAGAATGAATGGTTGTTCTACCTGAGCTCTAACTAAGACAGGGGTGTTCATGAGGCAAGACTTGAGGTTATCAAAAGGATTTCTGGCATTCGTCCGTCCAGATAAATGTTACTCGAGATTCGGTTAAGTTGGTGAGGGGTGTAGCAATTTTTGCAAATAATGGAACATGTTTTTGGTAAAACCCGCACATTCCTAGAAACTGCCTTACTTCCTTTACGGTGGTAAGAGGTTTCATCTTTGCAACTGATTCAACATTCTTCGGATCAGGTTTGCTTCCTTCGGCAGAAATCTGATGACCTAGGAAGGTGACTTCTTTAAGGTCTAATTTGCATTTACTGAGATTTAATTTCACTCCGTCGTCAGTGAGTGTTTTATTCATCTGATATTTGTTGGGTAGAGTTGTGCATCTGATGTTCATGTACTCACTATGCGCTTCTAGTAGCTAACACTACTGTTCTGCTAACATGTACTGTAGATGGCGTGAGTTTATGCTGCAGCCTTCGCAAACGCCAGTTTCCTGCCTTGGATTATTGTGTTCATGCACTGGATCATTGAACTGATTTTGGTGTATAGGCTTTAGACATCAGAGGAACTGACAGTATGTAGATAAGTCTGACCGGGTGAGGCAAGGTAGAGCTACCACTCACGGCTACGCTGGACGAGAATGCAACTAGGCCAATGAAGTATGTGTATCATAGTTATTCTGTTATTAATAATTAAGTGAACCATATTCCAGTTGTACCAATATGTTATGGGGTTAAGCTGTAAGGTATTACCCAGATCTGATGTTGTATTTACTTGAGTTGTACCAACATGTTATGGGGTTGTATTTACTTGCTGTATCAATATGTACCCCTGGGGGTAGGGGGGTTTTCAAGAATACTCCCCCAGTATCCCTGCTTGTCGTAAAAGGCGACTAAAAGGGTTGGCGGAGGGTTAGTGCCCCTCCCCGGAAAAAAACTAACTAAAAAAACAAACAAGAAGCCTCGGACAAGGACTGACCAAACGATGACGACCCAGGACCGGACAAAGGACTTGGTAACGAGTACATGGAATGAAAGAGGAGCGAATGATGAGGTGAAAGAGAGGGAGATTGTCCAGGTGCTTGAGGGTGCGAAAGTGGATGTATGTGGAATAACTGAAACAAAATGGAGAGGAGAAAATGTGAGAGAATGGGAGTATGGATGGGGTATATGTGCAGGAGTAGATGAGAATAAGAGGGCAAAGGAAGGAGTGTGTATAGTTGTGAGCAAAAGATGGAAGAAGAGCATAAGACAGTATGGATCAGTTGGGTCAAGGATTGTGTGGGTAAAGTTGAAAGTTGGAATACAAATGTGGGCGATTGTGTGTGTGTATGCGCCAACGCAAGATCGTGCTAGAAGAGTGAGAGAAGAGTTCTGGACAAATGTGGAAGTGTGCATGGAAAAGTTTGGAAGGAATGAGAGAGTGTTTTTGATTGGTGATATGAATGGTAAAGTTGGTAATGTGAAGGTGGATGGAATAGCTGGTGAGTGGGGTGTGCCTGCCGAGATAGATGAGAATGGGAGTGCGTTAGTGGACATTTGTGCTGGGAGGGGGTTGGTGATAGCCAATACCCTCTTCAGGCATAAAATGATCCACAGGTATACATGGCGAGTGATGAGAAGGGTGGGTGGTGAACTGAATGAAAGGAAGGCAATGATTGATTATGTGTGTGTGGATGAAAGGATGCGAAGATGTGTAAAGGATGCAAGAGTGTATAGAGGTTGGGGGAGTGGACTTTCTGACCACTAC
>NC_137026.1:18249434-18271934 GCF_032717465.1 Coenobita brevimanus
CAAAAGGTGTGTTAATAATGATGTAAGAATATATCTTGATGAGAAAAGAATAGATAATTTGTCTGATGCTGCAGTTTTAGTTGATGAATATGTTCTCACTCACAAGAGATATTCTAAAGGAAAAGGGAAAGCTGAGAGTAAGTACGTTGCCTCTACTCAGAGTACAGGTAACAGGAAAGGGAATAAAGATGTTTCTCAGAAAGTAAATACCAGCTTCACCTCTAGATTTCAGAAAAGTAAATGTACTTATTGTAGTAAGCTTGGTCATACTACGGAGAAATGTTTCAGGAGACAGCGTGATGTGAACAAAAAGGAGTCTCTAAATATTCAGTCAATTGGTTTAGTGTCCACCCTTGAGAGTTCCCAGAATTCTTTAACTGAGTTAACTGAACCTGCTTTGAGGGGTAAATTAAATCCTCATGATGAAGCTCCTCTTTTGAGCAGTAACGTGGGTGAACTCTCAAGAGTTCATGTGCTAATTTCCTGTCTGATGGTTTTGTCAGGCCTCTGGACAGTAATGACAGGAAATCAGTTAAAATATATCGTGATACAGGTGCTTGCCAATCCCTTATGCTGACCAGTGTTCTAGGCTCTGATGTTAATTCATCTGATGAAACTAATCTTACAAGGTGTAGGGAATAATTACTTCTCTCCCTACGTGCAGAGTGAATTTAGAGTCTGGTTTTGTTAATGGTTCCGTTATGGTTGGGTTGGTTGAGACACTCCCAATGTCAGGTGTAACTTTCTTTCTTGGAAATGATTTTGGTGGAAGTCAAGTGTGTCCAGCTCCTCAGTTGTCTAGTAAGCCAGTGGCTGCGACCCAGGATTGTGCTGTCCCTGATGTGTTCCCTGCATGTGCTGTCACTAGGGCTAAGTCTAAAGTTACTGGTGACTTAGATGTTATCCTAGCTGACACTTTTCTTCCTAATTTGGACCACTCACCAGATGAGGCAGTACCTCGTAGTGTTGATAATTTGTCTCGTCAAGAGTTGGTTGAGTTGCAGGTTGCTGACCCTGAGTTGAAAGGTCTAGCTAACTCTGCTTGCAGTGAGGAAGAGTCAGCTGGTGCTTCTACTTGTTATTATATAAAGTCAGGAGTACTTATGAGGAAGTGGAGACCCCCAACAGCATCAGCCGACTGTGAGTGGGAGGTTGTACATCAAGTTGTCATCGCTCGTGTTTGTAGGCAGGATATCATTAGAGTGCCTCATGATTCCAGTTTGGCAGGACACCTTGGAGTGAGGAAGACTGTGGCACGCATTTTGAAACACTTCTACTGGCCAGATATCTTCAGGGATGTTTCCTGGTATTGTAAGTCTTGTCACACCTGTCAAGTTGTGGGGAAGTGTAATCAGACAGAAAAGGTTGCATCTCTAGTTCCCATTCCTCCTTTTGAGGCGCCTTTCACCCATGTGTTGGTGGATATTGTGGGCCCTCTTCCTAAGATTTCTTCAGGATTTTCTTGTGTTGACCCTGATTGATATGGCTACTCGTCATCCTGAAGCCATTCCACTTAGAAATATCTCAGCAAAGAACGTGGTTAAGGAGATGCTAGGGTTCTTCACCAAGTTTGGTCTGCCCAAGGAGGTACAGTCCGACCGGGGAAGTAATTTCATGTCAAATGTTTTCAAGCAGTCTCTGAAAGAATTGGGCATCACCCAGATCACGCCTTCAGCTTACCATCCCCAGACCCAAGGAGCGTTGGAGAGATATCATCAAACACTCAAATCGATGCTCAAGAAATACTGTTTGGAACATCAGAAAGACTGGGATAAAGGTCTTCCATTCGTTGTGTTTGCCGCAAGAGAATCTCCAAATGAATCACTGGGCTTCTCACCTTTTGAACTATTGTTTGGCCATGAAGTAAGAGGACCCCTTAAGCTACTCAAGGAATGCTGGCTGTCGGAGGAAGATGACGTCAACCTGCTGGAGTATGTGATGAAGTTCAAAGAACGGCTGTCCACTGCTTTACAGCTGGCGAGAGAGAATTTAGGAGCTGCTCAGGAGAAGATGAAGACTTGGTATGATAAGAAGTCCAGGTTACGCCACTTTCAGCCAGGAGATCAGGTTTTGATTCTGCTACCAGTGCATGGGCAACCTCTTCAAGCCAAGTTTAGTGGTCCTTATTTCGTGGAGAAGAAACTCAGTGATGTCAACTATGTCATCGCCACACCAGATCGTAGAAAGAACAAGCAACTTTGTCACATCAAAATGCTAAAGTTATATCACAGGCAGGACGAAAATAACCCAGTCTGCACTGTAGCTGTTCCACCCGAGTCTGCAAGTGAAGTTCTCCCATGCAGCATGAGCCTGAGTGATAGTTTGGGGAAGAATCCTGGTATCATGAATGATCTCCAGACTAAGCTTTCTCATCTACCTCCCGAGGAAAGGCAGGAGTTTTCGGCATTACTGCAGGAGTACCCACAAGTGTTCCATGCCACTCCAGGAAGAACCACTGTGTTGATGCATGATGTCGATGTTGGAGACGCAAAGCCAATTAAATTGCCTCCTTACCATGTGAACCCAGTGAAAGTTCCTCTCATCCAGAAGCAGCTTTGCTACCTGTTGGACCACAAGATGATTGAGCCCTGTCAGAGCGAGTGGAGTTCTCCTATCACTCTGGTCCCTAAGCCAGGGGGGTCACAGCGGCTTTGCATTGACTACAGACGTATTAATCAGATAACCAAAACAGACACTTACCCTCTCCCTCGTGTGGAAGATTGCATAGACAAGATTGGAAAGGCTAGGTACATAAGTAAGTTTGAATTGTTAAAGGGATACTAGGTACCTATGACTGAACGTGCTAGGGAGATCTCATGTTTTGTAACACTAGGAAAGACTTTTGCATGTTCTGTAATGCCATATGGTATGAAGAATGCACCAGCCACATTTCAGAAGCTCATGAATGCTGTAACAGAGGGTTTGGCAGGGTGTGTTGTTTATATTGATGATGTATTAATCTTCAGTGACAACTGGAAAGATCACCTATGCCATGTCAGTAAATTTCTTGAGCATTTGGTTCAGGCTAATCTTGTAGCTAATTTGCAAAGTGTGAGTTTGGTCAAGCTAAAGTTCAGTACCTTGGGTACGTAATTGGTGATGGACATGTTGCACCACCAGGAGCTAAGGTTCAGGTTATAAGTGATCTTCCCAGACCTAAAAGTAGGAAAGAGCTATAAAGATTTTTGGAAATGGCAGGTTATTACCGGAGATTTGTTCTTAACTTTTCAATTCTTGTATCATCACTTACATACCTACTGAAAAAGGGAGTTAATTTTGTCTGGACCGATAACTGTGAATCCTCTTTCACCAAACTTAAAGCTATCCTATTAAGTCAGCCAGTGCTCGCTACTCCAAGTTTTGCTAAGCCTTTTAAGATGGCTGTTGACGCAAGTGATACAGGAGCTGGGGCTGTTTTGCTGCAAGAGGATGATCAGGGTATTGAACACCCTGTATCTTATTACAGTAAGAAGTTCACTCCACCTCAAAAGAACTACTCAAATATTGTGAAAGAGCTTTTGGCCTTGATTTTGCGTTTACAGCATTTTTCATTTTATTTGTGTTCTGGTTTTGACCCCGTAGTCATTTATACCGATCATAACCCACTGAAATTCCTTAGTAAGTTTAAAGATAAAAATCAGAGATTGACAAGATGGAGTCTACTTCTTCAAGAGTATTCATTAGACATACAACAAACCAAGGAGAAAGAAAATGTTATTGCAAATTGCTTATCTAGACTTTAGACAGATAGTTTTAGAGTAATAAGAAATTTCCTTTGTAAATTTCTTTTTCTTTGTGGGGAGGTGTTATATAGCCTATGATTTCATCATCCTTTGTGTAATTCTAACGTACAGTATGCTGCATGTTTGATCACGAGCGTGTTCTACCTCACTCCCCCCTTCTACCCTTATAGTAAAGTAAGTCGTTCTTTCTGTTGTTCAGAGTAGGATTGTCAACTCTTTGTCCCCATGGCTTCATTTGCGCGTCCTTCTTACAAGTTGTATCAAGCTCTACCGGCCCCTATATAATGAGCTCAGTCTCTACATTAATTGTCACTTAGATCTACTCCTAATTTTGCTCACATCTCTGTCCTCCCCTGTACAGTTGTTATTATTGTGAGTGCTCAGGAAGTCTCCAACCATCTAGCAGCTGTGTAATTTGAGTATGAGTGTTATTAGTTTTTTTCTTGTACTGTGTAGCGTAAAGTGTTAATTCTTAGGCCTAGTAAGCTTTTGTTATTCATATGTTTTGGGTGTTAGCCTTTATTAATAATATTTCGTATCTGTAATAATATATCTTGCATTCACTGAGTACTATCTGGTTTTTCATTTTAAGAGGGCTGACTTAGATAAATTTACTCTTGCTAATTTCGTGTTAATAGAGGCTATTGCAGTTAACCATATAATGATTTAACCTGTTTTTTGCCATTACATTATCTTTATGAGTCCTGAATGTTTTGTTGTTAGTTTGAGCAATAAACTTTAACTTGAAATTTTACCTAACACTTTTGTTTTTGAACCTGGAACTTTACGGGACAGTAGTGAGTTTTAGAACTCTCACTTAGAGTGTACATTATCTTTCTCTGTTCCGAAATAATATATATATATATATATGTATATATATATATATATATATATATATATATATATATATATATATAGTTACGGAAAAGAGAAAGATAATGTACACTTTAAGTGAGAATACTAATAATCACTACTGTCCCGTAAAGTTCCAGGTTCAAAACAAAAGAGTTAGGTAAAATTACAAGTTAAAGTTTAATGCTGAAAGTAACAACAAAACATTCAGAACTCATAAGGATAATGTAGTGGCAAAAACAGGTTAAATATATGGTTAACTGCAAATAGCCTCTATTAACACGAAATTAGCAAGAGTAAATTTATCTAAGTCAGCCCTGATAAAATGACAATACTAGATAATACTCAGTGAATGCCAGATATATTATTACAGATACAAAATGTTATTAATGATGGCTGACAATAACAACCTTACATGAATTACAAAAACCTCACTAGGCCTACGAATCAACCTTATGCAACACAGTACAAGGAAAAATGTAATAACACTTACACTTAAATTACACAGCTGCTAGATGGTTGGAGACTTCCTGAGCACTCACGATAATAACTGTACAGGGGAGGACAGAGATGTGAACAAAATGAGGAGTAGATCTAAGTGGCCATTAATGTAGAGACTGAGCTCATTATATAGGGGCCGGTAGAGCTTGATACAACTTGTAAGAAGGACGCGCAAATGAAGCCATGGGGACAAAGAGTTGACAATCCTGCTCTGAACAACAGAAAGAACGACTTGCTCTACTATAAGGGAGGAGGGGGGAGTGAGGTAGAACACGCTCGTGATCAAACATGCAGCATACTGTACGTTAGAATTACACAAAGGATGGTGAAATCATAGGCTATGTAACACCTCCCCACAAAGAAAAGAAATTTACAAAGGAAATTTCTTATTACTCTAAAACAATCTGTTTAAAGTCTAGATAAGCAATCTGCAATAACAATTTCTTTCCCCTTGACATGTTGGATGTCTAATGAATACTCCTGAAGAAGTGGACTCCATCTTCTCAATCTCTGATTTTTATCTTTAAACTTACTAAGGAATTTCAGTGGGTTATGATCGGTATAAATGAGTATGGGGTCAAAACCAGAACACAAATAAAATGAAAAATGCTGTAAACCCAAAATCAAGGTCAAAAGCTCTTTCTCAATACTTGAGTGTTGCTTTTGAGGTGGAGTGAACTTCTTACTGTAATAAGATACAGGGTGTTCAATACCCTGATCATCCTCTTGCAGCAAAACAGCCCCAGCTCCTGTATCACTTGCGTCAACAGCCATCTTAAAAGGCTTAGCAAAATTTGGAGTAGCGAGCACTGGCTGACTTAATAGGATAGCTTTAAGTTTGGTGAAAGAGGATTCACAGTTATCGGTCCAGACAAATTTAACTCCCTTTTTCAGTAGGTCTGTAAATGGTGATACAAGAATTGAAAAGTTAAGAACAAATCTCCGGTAATAACCTACCATTCCCAAAAATCTTTATAGCTCTTTCCTACTTTTAGGTCTGGGAAGATCACTTATAACCTGAACCTTAGTTCCTGGTGGTGCAACATGTCCATCATTAATTACGTACCAAAGGTACTGAACTTTAGCTTGACCAAACTCACATTTTGATAAATTAGCTAGAAGATTAGCCTGAACCAAACGCTCAAGAAATTACTGACATGGCATAGGTGATCTTTCCAGTTGTCACTGAAGATTAATACATCATCAATATAAACAACACACCCTGCCAAACCCTCTGTTACAACATTCATGAGCTTCTGAAATGTGGCTGGCGCATTCTTCATACCATATGGCATTACAGAACATGCAAAAGTCTTTCCTAGTGTTACAAAACATGAGATCTCCCTAGCACGTTCAGTCATAGGTACTTGCCAGTATTCCTTTAACAAATCAAACTTACTTATGTACCTAGCCTTTCCGATCTTGTCTATGCAATCTTCCACGCGAGGGAGAGGGTAAGTGTCTGTTTTGGTTATCTGATTAACACGTCTGTAGTCGATGCAAAGCCGCTGTGATCCACCTGGCTTAGGGACTAGAGTGACAGGAAAACTCCATTCGCTCTGACAGGGCTCAATCATCTTGTGGTCCAACAGGTAGCCAAGCTCCTTCTCGATGAGAGGAACTTTCACTGGGTTCACACAGTAAGGAGGCAGTTTAATTGGCTTTGCGTCTCCAACATCGACATCATGCATCAACACAGTGGTTTTTCCTGGAGTGGCACGGAACACTTGCGGGTACTCCTGCAGTAATGCCGAAAACTCCTGCCTTTCCTCGGGAGGTAGATGGGAAAGCTTAGTCTGGAGATCATTCATGATATCAGGATTCTTCTCCAAACTATCACTCAGGCTCATGCTGCATGGGAGAACTTCACTTGCAGACTCGGGTGGAACAGCTACAGTGCAGACTGGGTTATTTTCGTCCTGCCTGTGATATAACTTTAGCATGTTGATGTGACAAAGTTGCTTGTTCATTCTACGATCTGGTGTGGCGATGACATAGTTGACATCACTGAGTTTCTTCTCCACGAAATAAGGACCACTAAACTTGGCTTGAAGAGGTTGCCCATGCACCGGTAGCAGAATCAAAACCTGATCTCCTGGCTGAAAGTGGCGTAACCTGGACTTCTTATCATACCAAGTCTTCATCTTCTCCTGAGCAGCTCCTAAATTCTCTCTCGCCAGCTGTAAAGCAGTGGACAGCCGTTCTTTGAACTTCATCACATACTCCAGCAGGTTGACGTCATCTTCCTCCGACACCCAGCATTCCTTGAGTAGCTTAAAGGGTCTTCTTACTTCATGGCCAAACAATAGTTCAAAAGGTGAGAAGCCCAGTGATTCATTTGGAGATTCTCTTGCGGCAAATACAACAAATGGAAGACCTTTGTCCTAGTCTTTCTGATGTTCCAAACAGTATTTCCTGAGCATCGATTTGAGTGTTTGATGATATCTCTCCAACGCTCCTTGGGTCTGGGGATGGTAAGCTGAAGACGTGATCTGGGTGATGCCCAACTCTTTCAGAGACTGCTTGAAAACATTTGACATGAAATTACTTCCCCGGTCTGACTACCTCCTTGGGTAGACCAAACTTGGTGAAGAACCCTAGCATTTCCTTAACCACGTTCTTTGCTGAGATATTTCTAAGTGGAATGGCTTCAGGATAACGAGTAGCCATATCAATCAGGGTCAACACATAAGAAAATCCTGAGGAAGTCCTAGGAAGAGGGCCCACAATATTCACCAACACACGGGTGAATGGCGCCTCAAAAGGAGGAATGGGAACTAGAAGTGCAACCTTTTCGGTCTGATTACACTTCCCCACAACTTCACAGGTGTGACAAGACTTAGAATACCAGGAAACATCCCTGAAGATACCTGGCCAGTAGAAGTGTTTCAAAATGCGTGCCACAGTCTTCCTAACTCCAAGGTGTCCTGCCAAACTGGAATCATGAGCCACTCTAATGATATCCTGCCTACAAACACGAGGGATGACAACTTGATGTACAACCTCCCATTCACAGTCGGCTGATGCTGTTGGGGGTCTCCACTTCCTCATAAGTCCTCCTGACTTTATATAATAACAAGTAGAAGCACCAGCTGACTCTTCCTCACTGCAAGCAGAGTTAGCTAGACCTTTCAACTCAGGGTCAGCAACCTGCAACTCTACCAACTCTTGACGAGACAAATTATCAACACTACGGGGTACTGCCTCATCTGGTGAGTGGTCCAAATTAGCAAGAAAAGTGTCAGCTAGAATAACATCATCATCATCATTATCCTCTAAGTCACCAGTAACTTTAGACTTAGCCCTAGTGACAGCACATGCAGGGAACACATCAGGGACATCACAATCATGGGTCGCAGCCACTGGCTCACTAGACAACTGAGGAGCTGGACACACTTGACTTCCACCAATATCATTTCCTAGTAAGAAAGTTACACCTGACATTGGGAGTGTCTCAACCAACCCAACCATAACGGAACCATTAACAAAACCAGACTCTAAATTCACTCTGCACAGAGGGACAGAGAAGTAATTATTCCCTACACCTTGTAAGATTACAGTTTCATCAGAGGAATTAACATTAGAGCCTAGAACACTGGTCAGCATAAGGGATTGGCAAGCACCTGTATCACGATATATCTAAACTGATTTCCTGTTATTACTGTCCAGAGGACTGACAAAACCATCAGACAGGAAATTAGCACATGAACTCTTGAGAGTGTCACCTACGTTACTGCTCAAAAGAGGAGCTCCATCATGAGAATTTAAGTTACCCCTCAAAGCAGGTTCAGTTAACTCAGCTGAAGAATTCTGGGAACTCTCAAGGGTGGACACTAGACCAATTGACTGAATATTTAAAGACTCCTTTTTGTTCACATCACGCTGTCTCCTGAAACATTTCTCCGTAGTATGACCAAGCTTACTACAATAAGTACATTTACTTTTCTGAAATCTAGAGGTGAAGCTGGTATTTACTTCCTGAGAAACATCATCTTTATTCTCTTTCCTGGTACCTGTACTCTGAGTAGAGGCAACGTACTTACTCTCAGCTTTCCCTTTTTCTTTAGAATATCTCTTGTGAGTGAGAACATATTCATCAGCTAAAACTGCAGCATCAGACAAATTATCTATTCTTCTCTCATCAAGATATAGGCTTACATCTTTACTAATACACCTTTTGAAGTCCTCCAGCAAAATCATCAGATTAAATTTACCAAAATCAGAATCCACATTCTTAGAATTTAACCACTGCTCTAACAGATCTTCTTTGATTTTTGCATACTCAACATGGGATTGCTTATCTTGCTTGTAAGTTGTCCTAAATTTTACTCTATAGGCTTAAGAACAAGCTCATAGGCCTTAAGAATCAAGCTCTTAACGACATCATAATTATCAGATTGATCCCGAGGCAAAGATGCATAAGTTACTTGAGCTTTACCGGTGAGAAGGGGAGAGCGGTGATGATTCGGCCACTTTTTCGAAAAAAAATCATAATAAATAAAGTTTAAGAAATTCTTAAAATCTGCTTATTCCAAGAGGAAGCCACATCTTGTGGTTCTTTTGTGTGCTATTGTCAGTTCTTAAACTTGCGTCATTTCTTGGCAGTAATCCAAACTCTTAAGGTCTCCAAAATGGCCGAACCATCCCTCTTGGTGTGGATGATTCGGCCACTGGCGTTGGATGGTTCGGCCACCATGTGGGATGATTTGGCCACTTGCCTCTGGGGCTCATTTAAAGAATTAAATACAGTAGGAAAATTAAGAATCAAATTTTCATCTGTGCTGACATGATTTATTGGATTTATTTTTACCTAAACAATCTCCTTTTAATGAAACAAGGAACAAACAATCTCCTTATAATGAAATTAAATGGCTCTACTCTTGCCTATCTCAGATAAAATAAAACTATAATTTTGTGAAAGAAAATATCTGAGTCAAATGAAAGCTACTTCTCTTACATACTGTTTACTCTTAACGCATTTTAAATCCAAGGAAACAAAAATCCAAAGTTGTAATACCTTTGCCTTCGCTTAGTGCTTTGTGAAACTGGTTCAGGTAATACTCCAATTATAGCGTTTCTTGAAACAGAAGCTTCATCAATTTCTGAGGAAAGTGAGAGAGAGAGAGAGAGAGAGAGAGAGAGAGACTATGTAATTTTATAGAAAAAAAAGGTAAGGGGATGAGGCTGTTATGATGTGGCAGGGGTAAACCAGCTCTGCTGTCGGGCCCTGCTGCAGATGTCACTGATTGCATTGCGCAGTTGACCCTTGTGCGGTGTGGTGCGATGAGGATCAGTCCGTTCTCCCCTTTGGGGCTAAGATGCGAATGAATGTGTTTGAATGGATGAGTAAATGGGGAGTGTGTCGTCCTGTCTCGGCTACCTCCCTTTCCTTGGGGGAAGCAGCCTAGGTATATAGATAGATAGATAGGTAGAAAAAAAATTGTTAAATAAAGAAAATAAATCATTAGATAATTATGAGAGATGGTTCGGCCACCTGGCAACCCTGCCGAACCATCCCTCACTTCAAGTGGCCGAATCATCCCCCATGTATAAAGATGTACACATGGCCCCCCGAAACCCAGAGTTCATAAGCTGTTCGAGTGTTCTCTACTCTCACGTCACCTATAGACAATAAATGATATTTGCACTATATATGGATAACAACCCTGAAGTATTAATGGAGCTACTGCTTACGTTGGATCACCGAAAAAGTACATAGGGGTCATGAAAAATCATAAAATCTAACCTGATGTTGCTGTTTCCCGGCCAACCAAAACAAAAACACATGTGCCATTTGTCGGCAAGATCACGCAACTTCATGTGAAATCTCAACGATCTAGGTCCCCTACATTATTCAGGAAGGCCAGTGGCCGAACCATCCTCCTGGCCGAACTATCACTGCTCTCCCCAACAGTTTGAAGGAGTACTGGCCAATACTTTTTGGGCCAATTAAAACCTGTAGCTACCCTCTCAAACAACTGAAAGTACTTTGTTAAATCAGATTCATTGAAAGGAGGGACAAGTTTAACATTTTTAGCCACATCAAAATCATCAGAGCTAGATGATCCAGTTCCACCTTGTTTCATGCGATACTCATGGTCTGCCTGAATCCTAGCAAGTTCAACTTGTGCTTTTTTTTTTTTTTTTTTTTTTTTTTTTTGCCTATCGACCATTGAGGCCGAAGCCTCTGGTCATTAAGGCAAATATATATATATGTATATATATTGACACATATATACATATATATACAAACATATATATATACATACATACATACATACACACATCCATGCATATGAACATACACACTTTCATGCACGCGTACATATATATATATAATAATTTTTATTTTATTATTTTTTTGTAGTTTTATTTTTATTATTTTTATTTATTTTTTATATTTTTAACCTTATATTACTTATAAACAAAATACCTAATTTAAAGACCCTAAAACTAACCACCTAACAGACAAATCGCTAACCTATACTAAATCCTAAGAGACAAATAACTAGGCCTACACTAATATTCAAAAAGCCTCGACCAAGAGAACACCATCGACTGCAGATATGTAATGCTTTTCTACATTACATACCTGCACTCATCACCTGATGACTGTCAGTCGAGGCACAACCTAATATAGGGGACATCAATATATGAAAGGGAACCAGACGAGTCAGGAACATTTCCATATACGTCAGCTGTCGTCCCTAATTAGAATAACTTAAGCAAGATAATATAATGTATTTACATAACTTATACAAAAATTGAAGAACCTCGCCCAGCAGACTACCATCGACTGCAAGTGCCCAATACCTTCCTATATTGCACACTTCCACTCATCAGCTGGTGACTGTCAGGCAAGGAACTTGGCTTAATGTAGGGGACATCTATATTAGAAATAGATCGGTGGGAGGAGGAACTATTTAAAATATGTCAACTGTCAACCCTAATTAATATTTCAATATATACATATTTACTCTTCATAAAAACCATAACCACACAGTAAAAAAGTCACATCACTCTGATCAGTCCGGTCTCTCTCAAGAAAGCCATCAATTTATCAGTCATAACAATGTCCCCATCACCCAGGATGGTGGAAAGGGTGAAGGGGACGTCTATTGCGCCGCAGTAATTCATAAGTGAAGCGCGTTCACGAATAAATCGCCGACAGCGCAGGATGATATGACTGATAGATAACACCGCATTACAGATGTCACAGTGCGGTGGGAAGCGTCTTTCCATATATGGTTTTATGTGGGTTAAAATAGTGGCATTCAGCCGTAGCCGTGCCAACACTTTTTCTTCTAGGCGACTGGGACGGTTGGCAGTGTCCCAGTCGCCCAGGTACGGCTTACAAGTTGGAATATTTAGTCTGGTCCACTGACCTTGCCACAGAAGATTTATTGATTTCTTTCCGAGAGATAGACTCGACCGTAGATCACGAGGAACGTCCCAAGTCTCCTCGAGCTCCACAGCCGACTTTGCAAGTAAGTCAGCCTGCTCATTGCCGTAGATACGACAATGACCAGGCACCCAGATCAGCGTGAATGACTTGTTGCATGAATGCAACTTATTAACGATGCGGCCCTGGATCTCATGAGAGTCCGTAGTGCAAGATGCAATTGCCTGAAGGGCTGATTTTGAATCTGAAAATATGACAAATGAGTCATGTCTAGAATTGAGAGCATAGTCTATGGCTTTGTCAATAGCAAAAAGTTCTGAAGTAAACACAGATGTATGAGTCGGCAACCGATACCTGAGGGCACATTCAGTCGACCACACACTTGCACCCACACATTCACTCGACTTGGAGCCGTCGGTGTACAATTGATGGGACCCCAAGTGACGAACAATGATGTTACGAAACAAGTGGTGGACCTCCGCCTCCGGCGCCTTGGCCTTTGGTGCTGGGAGCCATGTAACATCGACTGTAAAGCCGGGTGGCTCCCAAGGCGCTATATTTTTAAGCACCAACTTGTCACAGTCACTGGGGTCCACATCAAGCTCCTGAGTCAGTAAGTGGAGGCGAAGCGGCAAGTGGCCGACGCACCCCCGCAGAAGGTGGTGGTACTGACGCAGGGGGGTACAGGCCACATTGCCGATATTACTTTTTCTTAATGTCCTTATGCCGTAGGACAAGGCCAGGTGGTCACGGCGAATACGGAGGGGAGGCACATTCGCCTCCACTTCCATACGAGCCACACGGGTACACCATACAGCTCCAAGACACATTCGCAAGCATTTATTCTGTAACACATCCAATCCTTTCAGCGTGGCATCAGATGCCGAGCCATACACCTGTGCGCCATAGTCTAGCTTTGATCGAATAAGGGACTTATACACCATTAATAAAGATTTTCTGTCGGCACCCCAGGTAGTACCCGCTAGGTACTTGAGTACATTTAACGGTTTATCACAACGAGCAAGCAAAGTATTAACGTGAAGTTTAAAATTCATTCTACGATCAAAATGTATTCCTAAAAATTTTACAGAATTTTGAAAAGGTACCGCCTGATTATCCAAAGTTAAGCACAAATTAGGTACGTTACGATTAGTGAAAACTATAGCGGCACACTTACGTACGGAAAACTTAAATCCCCACTGCAAGGCCCATTGGTGGACGGAGTCAAGGGCTGCTTGAATCCGCCCAGCCGAAAATTGTGCATTACGGGAAGAGTGCCATATTGCACAATCGTCAGCGTAGAGTGAGTATTTAAGATTCCTCGGGATGGGAGCTGATGACAGAATATCATTGATCATAATACTAAATAAAGTAGGACTAAGCACACTTCCCTGCGGCACCCCGTTTTCCTGGATAAATATATCCGATGTTACGTTACGGGGCAATTTGACAGAGAAAGTTCTGTCCCTTAAGAAATTTAAAATAAAAACAGGCAAATTTCCTCTTAAACCATAAGCATAGAGCTTCATTAATATACCGTGTCGCCATGTCATGCCATAGGCTTTATGGATGTCCAAGAACACCCCTATCATGAATTCTTTATTGGCAAATGCCTCTGCAATACAATGCTCCAAATTCATTAAATGATCTAGTGAACTTCTGTATTTACGGAAGCCACATTGTTGATCATTTAACAAATTCTTCGACTCTAAAACAAAAAGAAGCCTATTGTTAACCATTCGTTCCATGACCTTACATAGACAAGAAGTCAACACAATAGGACGAAATGAAGTGGGATTCATAAGACGACCAGCCTCTTTGGGTATCGGTATGACGTGCGCAAAGTGCCATGAGTTTGGGAACGTTCGAGACGCCCAAATCTCATTGTACAATGCTAACATCTTAATCAGGTTGTCCTGATTAAGATGCTGGATCATACCGTACGTGATGGTGTCTGGTCCAGGGCTGGTGTCTTTACAGGATTTAAGGGCAAGGAGAAGTTCATCTAGCGTAAACTCTTGGTTGTACGGGGAGTTTACGTCTTCTGTGGCAAAGTCTAATATCTGTAGCTCAGTCGTGCGTTTATGATGTTGGAAACGCGGGTCATAATTGGCTGAGCTACTTACATGAGAAAAACTCCTGGCGAGGATGTTAGCAACGTCCACGGGCTCGTCATAGATGTTATTATTTACTTGCAAGGTGGTAATGGGGAGATATGGGCCTTTATTATTTAATATTCTTATGGTGGACCAGACTTTACGTAATGGTGTTGTACGAGTCACCGTGGACACAAAGGACCGCCAGGAGTCACGTTTGGCCCTTCTTATTATTCTCCTTGCCTCAGCCCGTGCCTGTTTGTATGCAATAAAATGTTTCTCAGTGGGCTGACTATCAAAAATCCTGTATCTCCTATTGCGTTTTCTTAATGCTTGTCGGCAATCCGGCGTCCACCAATGTGCTCTATGCTTCGCATGAACTGTAGAAGTCTTGGGAATAGCAGCCTCAGCTGCGTGTAATATGGATTGGGTTATATTTTCGACCTTAACATTCATGGTCTCCCCAGATATATCTAAATTGGCGATCCTTGAGAAGGATCCCCAATCTGCTTTCTTATAGTTAAATTTTGGAGGTGGAGGGTCCGAAATGGTGTCGCGTGTATAAGAAAGACAGATGGGTAAATGATCACTTCCCAAGGAGTCGTCGTAAGGATCCCATGAGAGATCTTGATGTATACCAGGGGAGGCCAAAGATAAGTCAATGGCCGAAAAGTTACCAGTACGATCATCTACACGAGTCGCTCTACCATCATTCAGAAGACAGAGGTTGGACTGTAGTATTAGGTCGGCTACTTGCTCCCCACGACCATCAATCCTCAAGCTACCCCATTGATAGTGATGGGCGTTAAAATCGCCCAACACTAACTTATTCCCAGGGAGGTGTTCCACTAGTGAATTTAAAGCATCACTATCAATGGGGCCATGTGGAGGACAGTACAGAGAGCAAATAGACAGATACGTGTTATTAAATTTTACTCTGCACGCGACCGCTTCCAGAGTAGAATTTAGAATCACTTCCGTTTGTGGGTGTGATTTGTGTGTGTATATGGCTACTCCGTGACCTTCATATCTTCTATACGAGTGATAGTGTCTGAACTGTGGAGGATCTGGATGATCCTCCAGGCGCGTCTCCTGTAAACAAACAACGTCTGGCCTGTGTATTGACAGCAAGATTGCTATATTTTGTAACTTATTCCCAATACCTCTACAATTCCACTGTAATACAGTGAAAGCGACGGTTTAAGATTTACATTGGGGGCCAGTGTGTTTAGGCTTTTTTTGCCGCCCGCCAGAAGGCGAGCGACTACCGGTGGACCTATCCCGGTGCTTGCTTACGGAAACCTCCATATTTTCATCAATTACGAGGTTCCCAGATTCCACCGAGGAAGAGCTACCGTTCCTCTCCCTCGCTGGGCCGGGAGCAGGAAGAACATGAGGACGTGACTTAGTAAGGGTGGTCATATTACTCTTACAAGAGTTGTCAGGCTTCGTTTTAGGCTTGACTGACTGAGAAGCAGCAGCAGCCTGAGAGTAGGAAGTTGTAACAGGGGTATCAGGTTGAGAGGTGGATTGGACAGGAGGCTGAGATGGAGAGGTAGAATGCGTGACAAGAGGAACCGGTTCAGGGTCAGTCTGTGTCCCAGCAGAGCACATCACGGGACGGGACATCACCGCCGAAGCATAGGACCTATTCGGCGTAGGAGTTGCATGCAACTGCTTCACCTTTTTCCTTGCTTCATAGTAGGAGACACCCTCAGTCGCTTTCACCGTGCAGACCTCTTTCTCCTCCTTCCACTTGGGACAATCCCTAGAGGAAGTGGAGTGAGCACCCTTACAGTGAAAGCAACAGATAGTCTCTGATGTGCATTGCTCAGCATCGTGACCCTGTGTTGCACATTTGCCACACACTGACTGTGAAGCCCGACAATTCTTAGCAATGTGCCCATATAATTGACACTTCATGCAACGGAGTGGGTTGGGGATATATGGTCTTACATTAACAATTTCGTAACCAACTTTGACATGTGCCGGGAGTGAAACCTTGCCGAAAGTCAAAACAATAGTGGCCGTCTTCGTCCTTATGCCTTCAGAATATCTAGTTATAAACCGGGCATCAATGACATCTTGCTGAGCAAGTTCCTCTATGATGTCTTCCTCACTCATCACCATGAGATCCCTGCAAGTGATAACACCCTTGCAGGAATTCATGGATGTTGGGATCTTGGCCTCGACATCATAGCAGTGGAATTTGCGCAGCTTTAACAAGTCCTTAACTTGGGAGGAATTACAGGTCTTAATAAGGAGGTCTCCATTCACAAGTTTTTTCACTTGTTCCACCTCCCCAGCACAGCCATCAATAACCTTCTTAATCATGAAGGGATTGAGACTGCTCAAGGGAGTGGAACCGAGAGCATGAACAATCACAAACTCCGCATTTTTTACATTAATGTCCAGAGGCAATCGAGTCTGGGGCCGTTCTGTCTGGGGGCTGTCAGTCCGTTGATCGGTCAGGGGTCGGTCAGGGACCACCTCCCCCCTGAGGGGGGAGAGGCAGTAGGGGCGTCCTCCATAGTACTCACTCCCCCTAGCGGGGGAAGTGGGAAGAAGGAGAGAAAACGAGCAAGGGACAAACAACCGGGGACCACACACCTAAGTCTGAGGTTGCCCTCTCAAACCACTCCAGGGAGGCCCGACCGTGTTTCTTCACGCCCCAGAGCGATCAGTGGGGGGGACCCTCCGTGGGCGATAAGCAAAGGTAAACTCAGTATAATAGAACAGACACCTACTGTTCTAACTAACAGGAAGAGGAGGAAAATGAATACTAACTATCCTATCGAGCACCAGAAGGGTGAAAAAAAAGAACTAAAGCCAGTGAGGCAACCCTATAAGCTAGAGAAGAGCTCAGCACACGTCCGCTCTCTTCACAACCATGCATCCAACTTGTGCGTGAAATTCAGCCTCCTTAACACCAGCCTCCTGCAGGGCTAGCTGTAACTTAGCTCATTCAATCTGCGTTTGCTCATTTGGTGGAGTTACATTAAACAAGCTTTCATTAATCATGTCAACAATTTGATCTTTAGAATGATGAGAGCGAACAGCAATTCCCAATTGTTGAGCAACAAGCTTAAGTTCATTCTTTGTTCTGTTTTCTACATCCAACACTGTTTGCACATTTGACAAAAAATTTTTGGCTTCATCAAGCGTAGTAATAGTAGACATCATGAATAAACCACAGTCACAAAATATCAAGCAATATCCTTCTGATAATATCCTGAATATCCTGATAAGAGGTCGCCAAATTTATGTTACGGAACAGAGAAAGATAATGTACACTTTAAGTGAGAATACTAATAATCACTACTTTCCCGTAAAGTTCCAGGTTCAAAACAAAACAGTTAGGTAAAATTACAAGTTAAAGTTTAATGCTGAAACTAACAACAAAACATTCAGAACTCATAAGGATAATGTAATGGCAAAAACAGGATAAATATATGGTTAACTGCAAATAGCCTCTATTAACACGAAATTAGCAAGAGTAAATTTATCTAAGTCAGCCCTGATAAAATAACAATACTAGATAATACTCAGTGAATGCCAGATATATTATTACAGATACAAAATGTTATTAATGATGGCTGACAATAACAACCTTACATGAATTACAAAAACCTCACTAGTCCTACGAATCAACCTTATGCTACATAGTACAAGAAAAAATGTAATAACACTTATACTTAAATTACACAGCTGCTAAATGGTTGGAGACTTCCTGAGCACTCACAATAAAAACTGTACAGGGGAGGACTGAGATGTGAACAAAATGAGGAGTAGATCTAAGTGGCCATTAATGTAGAGACTGAGCTCATTATATAGGGGAGGGTAGAGCTTGATACAACTTGTAAGAAGGACGCGCAAATGAAGCCATGGGGACAAAGAGTTGACAATCCTGCTCTGTACAACAGAAAGAACGACTTACTCTACTGTAAGGGAGGAGGGGGGAGTGAGGTAGAACACGCTCGTGATCAAACATGCAGCATACTGTACGTTAGAATTACACAAAGGATGATGAAATCATAGGCTATGTAACAATATATATATATATATATATATATATATATATATATATATATATATATATATATATATATATATATATAAATATATATAAATATATATATATATATATATATATATATAAATATATATAAATATATATATATATATATATATATATATATATATATATATATATATATATAAATATATATATATATATATATATATATATATATATATATATATATATATATATATACACACATATATATATATATATATATATATATATATATATATATATATATATGTATATATATATATATATATATATATATATATATATATATATATATATGTATATATATATATATATATATATATATATATGTATATATATATATATATATATATATATATATATATATAGATAGATAGATAGATATATATAGATATATATATGGATTTATATATATATACTTTACGTTAGAATTAATAAAGGATGATGAAAACTCATAGGCTATGTAACAATATATATATATATATATATATATATATATATATATATATATATATATATATATATATATATGTATATAATATATATATATATATATATATATATATATATATATATATATATATATATATATATATATGTATATATATATATATGTATTATATATATATATATATATATATATATATATATATATATATATATATATATATATATATATATATATATATATATATGTGTGTATATATATATGTATATATATATCGATTTCTGTGTGTATATTTATATATATATATATATATATATATATATATATATATATATTTATATGTAAATATATACGTTTTTGGTTTATGCGAGGAATAGGGAATCAAAGGCCATGAGCCCGCAGTAACAGTTCCCTCCAAGAGAAAAACAAAATACAAAAGAGAGCCAAATTCAAGATCCGATCATTTTGAGATGCCTTGACACACTGCGTTTGAAAGACTGGATTTCATAGGCAGCAGGAAATACGGACAGAGGGAGACAGTTCCAGAGCTGACCTGTTGCATAAATGAAAGACTGGGAGTAACGGTTTACTCTTGCATTAGAGTGTTGGACAGAAAAGGGATGAGAGTTTGCTGCCAGACGGGTGCTACGCACCAGTCGTAGAGGTGGAGGAATGCAAGCACACAGTTCAGAGGAGCAGTGACCATTAAAGTAGCGATAAAAAAGAGATAAAGATGCAACAGTGCGGCGAAGAGACAGAGGTTTAAGGGAGTCAGTAAGAGGAGGAGAGTTAATGAGACGAAAAGCCTTTGACTCCACCCTATTGAGAAGAGCTGTATGTGGGGAGCCTCCCCACACATGAGAGTTGTACTCCACACAGGGGCGGTTAAAACCCCTGTATAGAGTCAACAATTGCACAGGGGTAAAGAAAGAGCGGAGTCAGCTTAGCACACGCAATCTCTTGGAAGCAGATTTCACAAGAGATGTAATATGATCCTTCCAAGATAAGTCCCGAGTAAATGAAACCCCAAGCATGTTCAAGGATGATGCAGGATTAAGCTGAATATTATTAAACATTAGTGGGTATACCCGTGGAAGATTTTGTCGGGTTGATAGGTGTAAGAACTGAGTCTTAGATGCATTAAAGACAACCATATTATTTTTACCCCAGTCAGAGATACGAGCCAAGTCAGACATTAGGTGTGCCATAGCCTCATCCCTTGTTTGTTGAAGTAACTGTTGAGATGGGCGTTGCGGGAACCGAATGGAAAGGTGAAGGGTGGAGTCATCAGCGTATGAGTGGATAGGGTTAGATGTACAGCTTAGAAGATCATTGATGAATAAAAGGAAGAGTGTTGGTGATAGGACAGAGCCCTGAGGAACACCACTGTTGATAGATCTAGGAGAAGAACGATGGCCGTCTACAACAGCGGCTATAGAACGACCAGAAAGGAAGCTAGCGATGAAGGCACAGATAGAAGGATAGAAACCGTAGGAGGGCAGTTTGGAAATTAAAGATTTATGCCAGACTCGATCGAAAGCCTTTGAGATGTCAAGTGCAATGGCAAAGCTTTTGCCAAAGTACCGAAAGGAGGATGACCAGGAGTCTGAAAGGTAGGTGAGAAGATCGCCAGTGGAGCGTCCCTGACGGAACCCATACTGACGATCGGAAAGAAGGTTGTGATAGGAAAGATGCCTTAAAATTTTTCTATTAAGAATTGACTCAAAAACTTTTGAAATACAGGACGTTAAAGCAATTGGACGATAGTTGGAGGGTTGGGAGTGGTCACCCTTCTTTGGGACTGGCTGAATGAGAGCAAACTTCCTGCAAGAGGGAAAGGTACAAGTTGACAGACAAAGGCGAAATAGTTTGCCTAGGCAGGGTGTAAGCACAGAAGCACAGTTCTTGAGAACAACAGGAGGGACCCCATCAGGCCCATATGCCTTGTCAGTACTGAGGCCAGTGATGGCAGAAAATACATCAGCTGAAGAAATTTTAATGTCAGCCATTAGGAAATCAGAGGGGGGAAGTGATGGAGGAACAGCACCGGAATCGTCTTAGGTAGAATTGGAGGAGAAAGTCTGTGCAAAGAGATCTGCTTTATCAGTAGAAGAAATAGCTACAGAATCATCAGAGTAGAAAAGAGGAGGGAAGGATGATGAGGTAAAGTTGTTAGAAAGATTTTTGGCAAGGTGCCAGAAGGAGCGGGAAGAATTCGAGTTGGAGAGTTGAGAACATTTAGTATGGATGAAATTATTTTTAGTAGAGCGAAGAACAGACTTAGCACGATTCCGGGCAGAAACGTAAAGATGATGTGATTCAGGGGTGGGTTGGCTTTGGTGCCTTTTGTAGGCCTTTTCCTTGTTGCGGACAGTATTAGAACAAGCGTGATTTAACCAAGGCTTTCTTGCGTTAGTCAAAGGATATGAGAAAGGAATGTATGCTTCCATGCCCGAGAGTATAACCTCCGTAATGCGCAAGGCACACTCAGATGGCTCACGGCCATGGAAGCAATAATCATTCCAGAGAAAATCAAAGAAGTACTGCCTGAGGGCCTCTCAGTCCGCGGCTCCAAAATGCCACAGACGACGTTTCCCTGGAGGGTCCACAGGCCGTACTGGAGTGAGAGGACAGGTTAAGGTAATAAGGTTGTGATCGGAGGAGCCCAACGGAGAGAAAAGAATAACAGAGTAAGCAGAAGGATTAGTTGTGAGGAAGAGGTCAAGTATGTTGGAGCTCTCTCCAAGGCGGTCAGGGATACGGGTAGGGTGCTGTACAAGCTGCTCTAGGTCATTAAGGGTAGAAAAGATGTAGGCTTGTTCACCAGGTGGATCCGTGAAAGGAGAGGAGAGCCAAAGGTGGTGGTGAACATTGAAATCTCCAAGAATGGAGATTTCAGAGAAAGGAGAAATGGACAGAATGTGTTCCATCGTAGAAGTAAGATAGTCAAAGAATTTTTGATAGTCAGTAGAATTAGGGGATAAGTAAACAGCACAGATATATTTAGTCAGAGAATGACAGGAAAGCCGAAGCCAGAGTGTAGAGAATTCAGAAGAATCAAGTTCAGGAACACGAGAGCAAGATAAATCGTTGCGTATGTATACACAACAGCCACCTTTGGCTTTGAAATAAGTATAGAGAAAGTAGGAGGATACAGAAAAGGGTTTGTTGTCAGTTGCCTCAGACAGCTGAGTCTCCGTTAGAAAAAGAAGGTGAGATTTAGAGGAGGAGAGGTGGTGCTCAACAGAGCGAAAGTTAGAGGAAAGGCCGTGAATGTTGCAGAAATGAAGAAGAAGAGAGTCAGACAGTGGTTCCAGGCACCTCGAGTCATCACCGGGAGAGGGGCGGACGGTGGGGGCATTTATGGTCCCCCCCCCTGG
>NC_137026.1:18276934-18322312 GCF_032717465.1 Coenobita brevimanus
AAGATCAAATTGTTGACATGATTAATGAAAGCTTGTTTAATGTAACTCCTCCAAATGAGCAAACGCAGATTGAATTAGCTAAGTTACAGCTAGCCCTGCAGGAGGCTCGTGCTAAGGAGGCTGAGTCTCAGGCTCGTATTCAGGAGGCACAGGCACAGGCTCAGGCACAAATTGAATTAGCTAGGATTCAGGCAGACCATGAGTATCGCATGAAACAAGGTGGAACTGGATCATCTAGCTCTGGTGATTTTGATGTGGCTAAAAATGTTAAACTTGTCCCTCCTTTTAATGAATCTGATTTAACGAAGTATTTTCAGTTGTTTGAGAGGGTAGCTACGGGTTTTAATTGGCCCAAAAAGTATTGGCCAGTACTCCTTCAAACTGTTCTCACCGGTAAAGCTCAAGTAACTTATGCATCTTTGCCTCAGGATCAATCTGATAATTATGATGTAGTTAAGAGCTTGATTCTTAAGGCCTATGAGCTTGTTCCTGAAGCCTATAGAGTAAATTTTAGGACAACTTACAAGCAAGATAAGCAATCCCATGTTGAGTATGCAAAAATCAAAGAAGATCTGTTAGAGCAGTGGTTAAATTCTAAGAATGTGGATTCTGATTTTGGTAAATTTAATCTGATGATTTTGCCGGAGGACTTCAAAAGGTGTATTAAAGACTCCTTTTTGTTCACATCACGCTGTCTCCTGAAACATTTCTCCGTAGTATGACCAAGCTTACTAGTATAAGTACATTTACTTTTCTGAAATCTAGAGGTGAAGCTGGTATTTACTTCCTAAGAAACATCATCTTTATTCTCTTTCCTGTTACCTGTACTCTGGGTAGAGGCAACGTACTTACTCTCAGCTTTCCTCTTTTCTTTAGAATATCTCTTGTGAGTGAGAACATATTCATCAGCTAAAACTGCAGCATGAGACAAATTATCTATTCTTTTCTCATCAAGATATAGGCTTACATCATTATTAACAGACACTGATGACGACACTGTAATTTTAGTGCACAGGTGTACAGGGGATACAGGATCGCGGTGTGCGTGGGAGCGTAGGAGTGGGGCGGTGCACCTGGGAGCGTAGGAGTGGGTCTCTCATGGGGGGGGGACGAGGGGGGACGCGCGGAGGGTCAGATCAGAGTTATAATAATATTGGGAGGGAATTGATGTTATGGATTCTAACTTAGCATTTTCTGATAGCAAAGGGATTTTGACAGTTGATTATATTGCTAGTCCAGGTTCTTACATACACACTGACTGCTGAGGGGAGATTTCCTAGGGAAGGTAGAAGACACTGGGAATTTACTGTGTTTATGGTAATACAAGTGGGAGGATATTACTAACACTTTTCCTCTACTGTTTCCTGGGCGTGCCGAGTGGGCACGGGACTACTGGCAGGGGCGTCCTCTCTCGTCCAGGGCTGCAGGTGGCGAAGGGGCCCATAATCTCCGGGCTGGGTACAGGAGTGTGGCCCTCAGGACTGGGGCCAAACAGGTCCAGGAATCTCTGGCTCAGGTCTCGGCTGGAGGTGGAGGTCTTCCACTGTCGGGGTGTGGAGAGATCTCACCCAGGCGTCCTGGGGAGGGCCTGGAGTACCTGAGGATTGCGGCCCCCAGGGTCAAGGGGCGGTGTCAGGGAGGGGCTGCAGCACCGACCTGAGTTAGAGTCCGTCGGGGGGGTCTTATCCAGGGCCAGGAGTAAGGAGCAGAGGCCGGGGGAAGCTGCAAGGCCTCCCTGGAGTCCTTCGGTGCTGGAGGTCCAAGCACTCATCTCACTCTGGGGCGGTGACACTGCCTGCACCTCTCTCTGACAGTGGGGCCCGGCTATGGGCCGTGGCTGCCCAAGGGCGCAACTATAGGGCGCCAAGGCCCGGCTTTTGGCTGTGGCCCAAGTGGGGGACTCAGTGCGCCTCTGGACACCTTCAGAGCGGCTATCGGCCGTCTGATGAAGGCAGGAGCGGCTATCGGCTGTCTCCTGCAGGAGAGAGGGTGAGCGGCTATTGGCCGACTCAGGGGCAGCACCTTCGGAGGCCTCTTGCCATCTCCTTCTGCCAGAGGGGTGAGCGGCTATTGGCCGTCTCGGGGGCAGCACCTTCGGAGCGGATATTGGCCGTCTGACGAAGGTGGGAGCGGACTCTTGCTGTCTCCTTCTGCTGGAGGAGTGAGCAGCTATTGGCTGTCTCTAGGGCAACACCTTCAGAGCGGCTATCGGCCATCTGGCGAAGGTGGGAGTGGCCTCTTGCCGTCTCCTTCTGCCAGAGGAGTGAGCGGCTATCGGCCATCTCGGGGACAACACCTTCAGAGCGGCTATTGGCTGTCTGGCGAAGGCGGGAGTGGCTATCAGCCGTCTCCTGCAGGAGGGGGTGTTTGGCAGCTATCGGCCATCACAGGAAGGACACCTTCTGATGAAGGCGGGAGCAGCTATCGGCCATCTCCTTGTTACCCTCAGGCCGGTGAGACACCGGTTCCCTTACGAGGGGCGGTCGGCTATCGGCCGTCCCTAAAGAGAAGGCACCTTCTTGTAGAAGGCAGGAGCTATCAGCCATCTCCTGAGGGGCGCTAGTCAGAGCTGGACAGACAGCTCCACCCCGATCTGATCTGGCGGTCCCACTCCCTGAAGGTAGTGTCATCTTCCTGCTAGGGCGACGGTGAGGCGGCTGAGTGCTATAGGGACGCACGGCCTGGGCTGACTTATGCCATTGTCGCACTGCATTCCGTGGTTCTGCTGCGGCTACTCCGTGGGGTCCGGGTGGGGGTGTCGGTGAGTTTCTGGGGGCACTATGCTGTAGATCATGCATTTCACATACAAGGGCTGTGAAGCTGTGTATCACCTCTTTACCCAGACTGAGCCCACTGTCTATCATGTATCCTGCGTGATACACATAACCCATCTCCTGGCCTGTGTATTAACTTTGTATAGCATATTGTGTGAATTGTCTTCTCGTTCTGTGGCAGAGCTGCAGAGAATTTCCTAATATACGTGTAAGGTTGTTGCCCTGTATTTTTGTCTTGTTCCTCTCATACCGTGTCTAAGCTCTGGTCTAGAAAGGGAACCCTGCTATACCCTAGGCATTCTTAGGGCGGGAAGCCGACCTGAAAAGGCCTAGCATAACAAGAATAAAGTGTTCAGGAGTAAAACTTAACTTCATGTAACCTCCCACCATCCTAGTGCAAAATGTTGCCAGCATCATCCAAGAGCTAAGCATATTTCTAGATGCAGAATTTCATGAGCTTTCTCGTGAATTTTGCGGAATTTTGATACGACCAATAGTAACTGAGTAAATCGATATGACCAATAGTAGTTGAATAAATCGAAAAACCTTAAAAACTCACGAGTCAGTGTCATCACCAAGGAGGAGGGTAGGAACTGAGGGAGTGAGCGGGGGGGGGGGGCTGGGAGAGTATGGAGGAGGGACGGGAGGGGGGGGAGAAGCGAAGCTGTGGGCAGGATTCTTCCCCTTCTGTCACGAGGTGGATGGGCGCTTTTAATGTACATTTACTCGTGGCTTGCAGTTTGTTAGACGCCGAGTGGCCATGTGGAAAAACTACTTATGGTAGCCGGGGGACCTTCGACCAAGGCCCATAAAACCAAGAGGTCAATGTGCCAGCATACTAAATTGCTAAATTGGTACAGGTTGGCGCAGGAGGCAAGTCCAAAGTGGCATGACATCACAGAAAGGTGTGATGTCACAGAAAGGGCAGGCTGAGGGTAGTACGAGTCAGTAGAGGTCAGTCCAGGCATGTCAGGTACAGAGTACTTATCAGTGGGAACTTGTGTTTTCTGACGAGACATCTGTTGATGCAGAATGCCCAATACTTGTGCAGTCTTTGGCTGCCATTCCGTATATGTAAAGGGTGGCAATATTACTTTTTATACATTTCCCAAAGATGAAGAACTGAGGCGAAAATGGATTATTTTATGAAAACAACAAGATGATATGAATCCTGCCACTTCGTATATATGCAACCTCCATTTTTTAATTACTACAGTTATTACGGTAGTTTAAACTTGTTATGCTAGGTGTTTCTAGGTCAGCTTCCCGTCCTAATAACGCCTAAGGTATAGCTGGGTTCCTTTTCTAGACCGGAGCTTAGACACTGTGAGAGGAACAGGGCATAAAAACAAAGGGCAACAACCTTACACGTATATTACCAAATTCTAGATACAGGATGCTAGATTCTGTCCATAGGCAAGAAACTGGAATGGACAGGTATTTATAAGTTATAAGTATCTTGCAGGACACCAACAGACAGGCAGACACTGCACTTAAGGGAAGATGTGACTACACTTTGCTCTAGGGCTGCTGGTTCTTTATAGTACTTCTATATCTGTCCCGTGTTATACACTGGTTGTGTCTATTATCACTTTTCACTATAGTTCAGCTGCTCAGACACTGTCACTGTTCTTTACACTTGTGCAGTCACTTTCACTTTCACTTGCAGGCAGAGAAATCAGTCACCATAGAGTTATGGGGCAGGGGAGCAAGCCAACTAAGGGGGGCCGGCAACTCACAGGTGGCGGCCCGCCCGGTGTCAGCTGCATCCCCTCAAGTGTCCTCTCGTCGAGGGGCCATGGAACTATCCGTGGGGACGTCGTCCTCTGGGGTGGGCTGTGGTCAGGCGTGTTGAAGGGCCCCACAATGGAGGAGTTTGTTACGGGGGTGTGGCCCTCAAGACTGGGACTGAAGATTCTCTGAAGGCGCTCCTGCAGGCGCCCGGTGCGGGAAGGGAGTTGCTCCTCCTCCGGACTGGAGAGGCCACACCTCAGGGTGCTAGGGGCAGCATGGAGGGCCCGTCTGCTGCGGTCTCACACCCGCTGCTTTGCCGTCAGGGTGGGGCTCTGGTGTTGCAGGCGGCAGGAGTCAGAGAGGTATTGGTCTCCCTCTGGCGCCAGCTTGATGAAGTGTAACCCTGGGGTCAAGATGGGTCCTCTCCACCAGTCCTGCATGGAAAGGTGCTCCTCCTGGAGGCTGCCTCAGACGGGGGAGCCGAGGGTGGGACTTGTTCTGCCACCAGAGGGGCACCTCGAACAGGGGGTCTCCCTCAGGTAGTGAAGTCGAACGGAGTGAGGGGCTTTCAAGGCACCCCTCCCTGGGGCAGTCCCTTGGGAAACAGGAGGGCAGTTACAGGCCGTCCCTGCCTCATTGGTGTGGCAACTGGCTGTCACCTTGGCCCAACTTCCAGGGTCTCCCTCAGGTTGCAGAGTCATAGGGGGTGAGGGGCTTTTGAGTCGCCCCTCCCTGGCATGGCTACTGGCTGTCGCCGAGGTCCCTTGGGCAAGGGGAGGAGGGCGGCTACAGGCCGTCCCTATTCTGTCAGTGTGGCAACTGGTTATCACCAGGGCCTGACTCCCTGCTAGGACTGCAGACGAAGTGTGGCTGCCGGCCATTGCTGAAGTCCCGTATGAGGGCCGATGTGTAGACAAAGGGCAGCTACAGGCCGTCCCTTGTCCACTGGTGCAGCTGCCAGCCGTTACCGGTGTCATACCCCTCGAGGCAACAGGAGAGAGGGCATACTGTTCTCTCCCTGCGTGTGGGAACTGGCTGTCACGGGTACTGCAGGGGGAAGGTGGGCAGCTCTCTGAGCGGCTTCTGGCTGTCTGTTTAAGGCGTGGCTACTGGCCGTCGCTGTTGCACGGCTACATACCGCTGCAGGGGCATGGCTACAGGCTGTTGCTTTAAGGGTGCAACTATCGGCTGTCACCGGTGCACGGCTACTGCCCATTGCAGGAGCATGGCTACAGGCCGTTGCTTTAAGTGTGCGGCTACCAGCCATCACTGGGTTGCTGCCTGCAGCTAGGTTTCTAGCTCCACCTCGATCCTGATGCAGGCTGGGTGGGTGGAATGGTAATGCACTCAGACTGAGGTGTTGACCCCGGTGCATTCCGGGGAATAGGGGCGCGTGGCTATATGGGACTTACCTCCATATCACACGGATGTTGCGCACGCCCTGTCTACCCCTCCGTTGTCACCTCCTGGGGGTGTTGTGATGTCTTCTGTTGTCGTCATTTCACTACCCGCTCCTTCTGGCACCTTGCCAAAAACCTTTCTAACAACTTTACCTCATCATCCTTTCTTCCTCTTATCTACTCTGATGGTTCTGTAGCTATTTCTTCTACTGATAAAGCAGATCACTTCGCTCAGACTTTCTCCAATTCCACCTTAGATGATTCTGGTACTATTCCTCCATCACTTCCCCCCTCTGACTTCCTCATGGCAGACATTAAAATTTCTTCAGCTGATGTATTTCTGCCATCACAGGCTTCAATACTAACAAGGCATATGGGCCTGATGGAGTCCCTCCTGTCCTCAAGAACTGTGCTTCTGTGCTTACACCCTACCTAGGTATAACTCTTTCGCCTTTGTCTGTGAACTTGTACCTTTCCTTCTTGCTGGAAGTTTGCTCTCATTCAGCCAGTCACAAAGAAGGGTGACCATTCCCAACCGTCTATCGTCCAATTGCTTTAACATTCTGTATTTCAAAAGTTTTCAAGTAAATTCTTAATGGAAAAATTTTAGAGCATCTTTCCTATCACAACCTTCTTCTGATCATCAGTATGGGTTCCGTCAGGGACGCTCCACTGGCGATCTTCTCACCTAACTTTCAGACTCATAGTCATCCTCCTTTTGGGACTTTGGCAAAAGTTTTGCCAGTGCACTTGACATCTCAAAGGCTTTCGATGGAGTCTGACATAAATCTTTAATTTCCAAACTGCCCTCTTACGGTTTCTATTCTTCTATCTGTGCCTTCATCCATAGCTTCCTTTCCGGTCGTTCTATAGCCGCTGTTGTAGACGGCCATCGTTCTTCTCCTAGACCTATCAACAGTGGTGTTCCTCAGGGCTCTGTCCTATCACCAACTCTCTTCCTTTTATTCATCAATGACCTTCTATGCTGTACAGTCACGCGTACTAATTTCTGCTCAGGGGTTACCCCTTCCTTCCCCCCTCTACCCTGGACAGAGGGAAGGGGGGAATCATCGCGAACAAGTTCTACTCCTGCCTTCTGCTCCCCAACTCCCCCACCCTCCACCTCCAGCTGCCAGTTACTGATTAGACCCAAATTTTCTCATGTCCTGTAAACATGACTAAACTGTCGTCGTACACGCTTTCAACGGCCAAGATTTGGACTATATTTTTAGAATAAATTATTAACGTACTGAATGAGTAGTTTGACTGGGACAGGGAAAGTTTGGAGCCAGCAGATCCAGTTGTTAGAATGACTATATTTGTGGTCGCCACGCTGTCAGTGCAAAATTTAAGTCGTGTGTGTGTGTGTGTGTGTGTGTGTGTGTGTGTGTGTGTGTGTGTGTGTGCAGTTTATAAGCCCAGCTACCCAGCTGTGTGAAGTGGAACGGTCACTCTAATAAAAATTACGAATATTGGTCTGGTGTTCTCTATTTGAACTTGGCACATAATGAGAAATACAATCATATATATATATATATATATATATATATATATATATATATATATATATATATATATATATATATATATATATATATATATATATATATAAATATATAAAATAGCTTTCCATACATCTGACCTAAGTGTGTGTGATAAATGTTGCCTGCACACGATATACTAAGGAGCGGTGACGGTATAACTGACTGCTGATCAGGCCTAAGGTGGGGGGAGGGCAGGGGTGAGAGGCGGGGAAGACTTAAGACAAAGAACGAGAGAGAAGGGGGAGAGGGGGAGAGAAGCAAAGAGAAAGTTATATAAATTTAAAAAGAAAGAGTGAGTGGGAAAAGTAAATTCAGAGAGAGAGAGAGAGAGAGAGAGACAGCTGGGGGAAGTGAAAAGGTAAGCACTGAAACCCAGAACTGTGCAGCGGACGACACTGGATTACAATGATGGTGAATATTTTCAATTTGAGAATGCAGTTCAATACGGTAATAATTTATTCTAAAAATATAGTCCAAATCTTGGCCGTTGAAAGCATGTGCGACGACAGTTTAGTCATGTTTACAGGACATGAGAAAATTTGCGTCTAATCACTAACTGGCAGCTGGAGGTGGAGGGTGGGGGAGTTGGGGGCAGAAGGCAGGGTAGACTTGTTCGCGATTCCCCCCTTCCCTCTGTCCAGGGTAGAGGGGGGAAGGAAGGGGTAACCCCTGAGCAGAAATTAGTACGCATGACTGTACATCTAACCCTATCCACTCGTACACTGATGACTCCACCCTTCACCTTTCCATTCAGTTCCCGCAACATCCATCTCAGCAGTTACTTCAACAAGCAAGGGATAAGGCTATGGCACACTTAATGTCTGACTTGGCTTGTATCTCTGACTGGGTAAAAATAATCTTGTTTTTAATGCTTCTGTGAGAAAATTTTCCCCCAGAGCAGTTGCGCTCTCTATTTTCATCATAGTTATCCCTGGTTAAAGGCAGAGGAACAATTGAGACCGTTGTTAATTGTTCAAGCGGTTTTAATAACCCAGAAATTACGTTCTCTTTAATGATTCTTGTTATTGATAAATTAAATGCTACTGCATTTAATCCCAGTGGACAACTATACATTGTAAATACATGTAATTATGTGGTATTTTCCACTAATCTAAACTGCGTCTGCGCGTTAGATGACGTGGCAAGTAGGGAAAGATTCTCCTGTTAAGCAGATGTGGAATTAAGATATTTACACTGTTAAAGGGAATATTTGGTCAAACTTTAGTTTAAGTAAAACTAAGATTAATTTGTTAGATTCGCCCTGGACATATCATGATGTAATCTAACTGTATTTAGTACTGTAAATAATTAATAGTTGGCAACCAACCATTCTATGAGGGAGGTGGGTCCTGCCGTACACCGGACTTTGAAGCATGGTCACGGAGAGAGAGGACGTGTTCTCATCTACTCTCTCCTCTAGTTTTCAGGGCTGCCTCACCGGCATTAGCTTTTTTTTTTTTCACCCTTCTGGTGACGTTTAGGATTAGCTAGTACTAATTTTCCTCCCTACCCTTGCTAGAGATATAGTAAGTGTCTATATCTATTTACTAAGATTGCCTTTGCTTACTCGCCCACGGAGGGTCCCCCCCCACTGATCGCTCTGGGGTGTGAAGTAACACGGTCGGGCCCCCCTGGAGTGGTTTGAGAGGGCAATCTTAGCCATAGGTGTGTTGTCCTGGTTTTTTGTCCCTTGTTTGTTTTTTCTCCTTCTTCCCACTTCCCCCTTTAGGGGGAAGTGGTCACTATGGCGGAGGCAACTGTTGCCTCCCCCTCCTTCAGGGGGGGAGGTAGTCCTGACCGACCCCCGACTGTCTCACGGACGGACTGCCCCTAGACTGAACGGCCCCAGACACGTACCCGCCTTGACATTCATGTACATAATGCCGAGTTTGTATTGATTCATGAGGTTGGTTCCACTCCCCTGTCCAGCCTCAATCCCTTCATCATCAAGAAGGTGATTGATGGGTGTGCAGAAGAGGTGGAACAAGTGAAAAAACTTACAGTGGAGACCTCCTCGTAAAAACCATGAATTCAGCTCAGGTCAAGGATTTGCTTAAACTGAGGAAGTTCCATTGTCACGATGTCCAGACAACGATCCCCCACTCCATGAATTCCTGCAAGGGTGTTATCACCTGCAGGGATCTTGTGCTTATGGAGGAAGAAGAAATTGTACAGGAACTTTCTCAGCAAGATGTCATAGAGGCGAGATTCATAACCCGTTTCCAGGAAGGCATAAGGACGAAGACAGCCACAGTAGTTTTGACTTTTGGCAAAGTATCTCTCCTGCTGCTAATGTGAAAGTAGGATATGAAATTATTAATGTGAGACCTTACATACCCAATCCCTTCGTTGTGGAAAATGTTAACTCTATGGACATAGTGAAAAGGCTTGTCGAGCTTCAAACGTAGTATGTGGCAAGTGCGCGACTGTAGGACATTCTGCTGACCGCGTACACCAGAGACTGAATGTTGCTTCCACTGTAAGGATGCTCACTCCACTTCCTCTAGGGTTTGTCCCAAGTGGAAGGAGGAGAAAGAGGTCTGCACAGTGAAAGCGACTGAGGGCATATCCTTTTACGATGCTAGGAAGAAGGTGAAGGAGTTGCATGCAACTCCCAAGCCTAATGTCTCCTATGCATCGGCGGTTGTGTCCCATCCCGTGATGTGCACCGTGGAGACACAGACTGACCTTACCTTCGCTCCACATGCCTCTTGCCCTACCTCTAAGTCTAGACCCCCTGTACTTTCCAACTCTCTTACAGACATCCCTGTTGCCACTTCTTACTCTCAGGCTGCTGCTGCTCCTTCGCAGTCGGTGCGGCCAAAATCGAAGCTCGACAAGTCTGATAAGATTTATCTGACCACCCTCACCAAGCCGGCACGTCCTCATGTCCTTCCCGCTCCTGGTCCAGCAAGGGAGAGAAAGAATAGCTCTTCCTCGGTGGAGTCTGGGAGCCTTGTAATTGATGAGAATATGGAGGTTTCCATGAGTAAGCACCAGGATAGGTCCCCCGGTAGTCGCTCGCCTACTGGCGGGCGACAAAAAAAGACGAAGAACACTGGCCCCCAACGAAAATCTTAAACCGCTGCATTCACTCTATTACAGTGCAATTGTAGAGGTATTGGGAATAAGTTACAAGATATAGCAATCTTGCTGTCAATAAACAGGGCAGACGTTGTTTGTTTACAGGAGACGCACCTGGAGGATCACCCTGATCCTCCACAGTTCAAACACTATCACTCGTATAGAAGATATGAAGGTCACGGAGTTGCCATATACACACACAAATCACACCCACAAACGGAAGTGATTCTAAATTCCACTCTGGAAGCTGTCGCGTGCAGGGTAAAATTTAATAACACATATCTGTCTATTTGCTCTCTGTACTGTCATCCACATGCCCTCATTGATAGTGATGCTTTAAATTCACTAGTTGAAGATCTGCCTGGAAATAAGTTAGTGTTGGGCGACTTTAACGCCCATCACTATCAATGGGGTAGCTTGAGGATTGATGGTCGTAGGGAGCAAGTAGCTGACCTAATACTACAGTCCAATCTCTGTCTTCTGAATGATGGTAGAGCGACTCGTGTAGATGATCGTACTGGTAACTTTTCAGCCATTGACTTATCTTTGGCCTCCCCTGGTATACATCAAGATCTCTCATGGGACCCTTACGACGACTCCTTGGGAAGTGATCATTTACCCATCTGTCTTTCTTATACACACGACATCGTTTCGGACCCTCCACCTCTAAAATTTAACTATAAGAAAGCAGATTGGGGATCCTTCTCAAGGATCGCCAATTTAGATATATCTGGGGAGACCATAGATGTTAAGGTCGAAAATATAACTACTTCCATATTACATGCAGCTGAGGCTGCTATTCCCAAGACTTCTACAGTTCATGCGAAGCATAGAGCACATTGGTGGACGCCGGATTGCTGACAAGCATTAAGAAAACGCAATAGGAGATACAGGATTTTTGATAGTCAGCCCACTGAGGAAAACTTAATGCATACAAACAGGCACGGGCTGAGGCAAGGAGAATAATAAGAAGGGCCAAACGTGACTCCTGGCGGTCCTTTGTGTCCACGGTGACTCGTACAACACCATTATGTAAAGTCTGGTCCACTATAAGAATATTAAATAATGAAGGCCCATATTTTCCAATCACCACCCTTCAGGTTAATAATAACATCTATGACGAGCCCGTGGACGTTGCTAACATCCTCGCCAGGAGTTTTTCTCATGTAAGTAGCTCAGCCAATTATGATCCGCGTTTTCAACATCATAAACGCATGGCTGAGCTACAGATATTAGACTTTGCCACAGAAGACTTAGACTCCCAGTACAACCAAGAGTTTACGCTAGATGAACTGCTCCTTGCCTTTAAATCCTGTAAAGACACCAGCCCTGGACCAGACACCATCACGTACGGTATGATCCAGCATCTTAATCAGGACAACCTGATTAAGATGTTAGCATTGTACAATTAGATTTGGGCGTCTCGAACGTTCGCAAACTCATGGCATTTTGCGCATGTCATACCGATACCCAAAGAGGCTGGTCGTCTTATGAATCCCACTTCATTTCGTCCTATTGTGTTGACTTCTTGTCTATGTAAGGTCATGGAACGTATGGTTAACAATAGGCTTCTTTTTGTTTTAGAGTCGAAGAATTTGTTAAATGATCAACAATGTGGCTTCCGTAAATACAGAAATTCACTAGATCATTTAATGAATTTGGAGCATTGTATTGCAGAGGCATTTGCCAATAAAGAATTCATGATAGGGGTGTTCTTGGACATCCATAAAGCCTATGACATGACATGGCGACACGGTATACTAATGAAGCTCTATGCTTATGGTTTAAGAGGAAATTTGCCTATTTTTATTTCAAATTTCTTAAGGGACAGAACTTTCTCTGTCACATTGCCCCGTAACGTAACATCGGATATATTTATCCAGGAAAACGGGGTGCCACAGGGAAGTGTGCTTAGTCCTATTTTATTTAGTATTATGATCAATGATATTCTATCATCAGCTCCCATCCCGAGGAATCTTAAATACTCGCTCTATGCTGACGATTGTGCAATATGGCACTCTTCCCGTAATGCAAATTTTCGGCTGGGCGGATTCAAGCAGTCCTTGACTCCATCCACCAATGGGCCTTGCAGTGGGGATTTAAGTTTTCCGTACGTAAGTGTGCCGCTATAGTCTTCACTAATCGTAACGTACCTAATTTGCGCTTAACTTTGGATAATCAGGCGGTACCTTTTCAAAAATCTGTAAAATTTTTAGGAATACATTTTGATCGTAGAATGAATTTTAAACTTCACATTAATACTTTGCTTGCTCGTTGTGATAAACCGTTAAATGTCCTCAAGTACCTAGCGGGTACTACCTGGGGTGCCGACAGAAAATCTTTATTAATGATGTATAAGTCCCTTATTCAATCGAAGCTAGACTATGGCGCACAGGTGTATGGCTCAGCATCCGATGCCACATTGAAAGGATTGGATGTGTTACAGAATAAATGTTTGTGAATGTGTCTTGAGCCCTCCGGTGTACCCGTGTGGTTTGTATGGAAGTGGAGGCGAATGTGCCTCCCCTCCTATTCGCCGTGACCACCTGGCCTTGTCGTACGGCGTAAGGACGTTTAGGAAAAGTAATATCGGCAATGTGGCCAGTACCCCCCTTGTGTCAATACCACCACCTTCTGCGGGGGGTGCGTCGGCCACTTGCTGTTCGCCTCCACTTACTGACTCAGGAGCTTGGTGTGGACCCCAGTGACTGTGACAAGTTGGTGCTAAAAAATATAGTGCCTTGGGAGCCACCCAGTTTTACAGTGGATGTATCATGGCTCCCAGCACCAAAGGCCAAGGCGCCGGAGGCGGAGGTCCACCACTTGTTTCTGTAACATCATTGTTCGTCACTTGGGGTCCCATCAATTGTACACCATCAATTTGTACACCCACACATTCACTCCAAGTCGAGTGAATGTGTGGGTGCAAGTGTGTGGTCGACTGAATGTGCCCTCAGGTATCGGTTGCCGACTCATACATCTGTGTTTACCTCCGAACTTTTTGCTATTGACAAAGCCATAGACTATGCTCTCAATTCTAGGCATGACTCATTTGTCATATTTTCAGATTCAAAATCAGCCCTTCAGGCAATTGCATCTTGCACTACGGACTCTCACGAGATCCAGGGCCGCATCGTTAATAAGTTGCAATCATGCAACAAGTCCTTCACGCTGATCTGGGTGCCTGGTCATTGTCGTATCTACGGCAATGAGCAGGCTGACTTACTTGAAGAGCCGGCTATGGAGCTCGAGGAGACTTGGGACGTTCCTCGTGATCTACGGTCGAGTCTCTCTCTCGGAAAGAAATCAATAAATCTTCTGTGGCAAGGTCAGTGAACCAGACTAAATATTCCAACTTGTAAGCCGTACCTGGGCGACTGGGACACTGCTAACCGTCCCAGTCGCCTAGAAGAAAAAATGTTGGCACGGTTACGGCTCACTGCCATTTTAACCCACATTAAACCATATATGGAAAGACGCTTCCCACCGCACTGTGACATCTGTAATGCGGTGTTATCTATCAGTCATATCATCCTGCGCTGTCGGCGATTTATTAGTGAACGTGCTTCACTTATAAATTACTGCTGCGCAGTAGACGTCCCCTTCACCCTTTCCACCATCCTGGGTGATGGGGACATTGTTATGACTGATAAATTGATGGCTTTCTTGAGAGAGACCGGACTGATCAGAGTGATGTGACTTTTTTACTGTGTGGTTATGGTTTTTATGAACAGTAAATATGTATATATTGTAATATTAATTAGGGCTGACAGGTGACATATTTTAAATAGTTCCTCCTCCCACCGATCTATTTCTAATATAGATGTCCCCTACATTAAGCCAAGTTCCTCGCCTGACAGTCACCAGCTGATGAGTGCAAGTGTGCATTATAGGAAGGTATTGGGCACTTGCAGTCGATGGTGGTCGCTGGGCGAGGTTCTTCACTTTTTGTACAAATTATGTAAATATATTATACTATCTTGCTTAAGTTATTCTAATTAGGGACGACAGCTGATGTATATGGAAATGTTCCTGACTCGTCTGGTTCCCTTTCATATATTGATGTCCCCTATATTAGGTTGTCCCTCGACTGACAGTCACCAGGTGATGACTGTAGGTATGTCATGTAGAAAGGCATTACATATCTGCAATCGATGGTGTTCTCTTGGTCGAGGCGTTTTGAATATTAGTGTAGGTCTAGTTATTTGTCTCTTAGGATTTAGTATAGGTTAGTGATTTGTCTGTTAGGTGGTTAGTTTTAGAATCTTTAGATTAGGTGTTTTTGATTATAAGTAATATATGGTTAAAAATATAAAAAATAAATAAAAATAAAAATAAAACTACAAAAAAAATAATAAAATAAAAATTATTATATATATATGTACGTGTGCATGAAAGTGTGTATGTTCATATGCGTGAATGTGTGTATGTATGTATGTATGTATATATATATGTTTGTATATATATGTATATATGTGTCAATATATATACATATATATATATTTGCCTTAATGACCAGAGGCTCCGGCCTCAATGGTCGATAGGTAAAAAAAAAAAAAAAAGAAAGAAAGAAAAAAAAAAAAAGCCGTACACCGCACTCTTCTCCCAGACCTTGTGGAGTTAACAGTCTGTTCCTAGTCACTCTCAAGCTAGCACGGTTGTATATACACACCATAAGGCCGCTTGCTTGCTCAAGCAGTTACACTAAGCAGCCTCATCGTCATCGGTTATCGATCACTCCCTCTTCACTAGCTAAGGAACCTTTACGAATTGGCCAATTCAAGGGGGGATTAGCTATGAGACAGAAGAGAAATAGTTATTGTAGGTGAGTTAAGGTTAAATTACGTTTCGCCTAACTCTATGAGACTTGTTTGATTTACTTAAGAACAACTTTATAGACGAGTAACGACCTACGAGTTGTTTATCAGTAAATACCAGAAATTTCTATCATGGCGGTGCCCCGGCAGGGATACCGACTTGTATACATTAAATATTTTCCACATTTTGGTGCCCAGAAAGAGGACCCCGATTTGTTTACCAGAACTATTAACATTTTTCACATTTTTGGTGCCCCGACCGAGTGAGGAAAACCGATGTGTGGCGAAGCACTGAATGTGTTTAAAGTTGCTTTTAATGGGCATAGCTACTACCACGTTCGGTTGCAATGAAGTAGTGGAGAATATTGTAGCAGTGGTAGGAGCCATAGAGGGCTCTTGTAAATCCTCAGTAGCCATAACCCTCCTCGAGCCAAGGAACCTGCCATATGGCTCTCCAGTTTGTTATGGAACATATAAATTAATTAGCAGAGCTGTAAACCGAAAGTTGCAACGGACCAGGAAGGAAAGGGATTTCGAACATTTTAATGCCAAGCCCTTCCAAGCAATGTTGAAAGCTGATGGTATTCATTGGAACCGTCATGGTAGGGAAGCGGTTCTGCAGAAATTTATAAATTATGTAGAACATAAGAAAGGAGAGTTCTATGCTGTACAAACTATGGGTAGGCCTATGGAGTATTGAGGTAATTAATTCTGAGCTCGGGGAATATGGGTGTTTTGGCAATTGAGTGTGGGGATGAAATAAAACCCTAGAGGTTTAATAACCATGGGGGATAGGTTGAAATTATAGACCTAATCCCTACACTCCTCAAAATTAAATGAATAATTAGCCGAGCTGTAATGAATATTACGAAAGTGAGAGAGGGGATAATTTGCACAATGAGGACTTAATCCCTACCCTATTCAAAATTTAAAATAATCAAATCATTACTAAGTTGAGGTAAATTTGTGGTTGGAATTCATAATTATTAAATTAGAACTCCGTCAACATGTCTGTTTCTTTATTGCAAAGATCTTCTAGTAGTAAGGCAGGATGGGTAACTAGAGCCATAAATGATTGTAACCAGTCGTTGGACCAAATACCTCTGTCCAAGGAGAGAATAAATAGTCTCCTAAATATCCTGAAAGATCGATGGAGTAAGTACGAAGAGAGTTACTTAACTTTAGAAGCGGCTATAGTAAAGGCTGAGAATAAGGAACTCTTAGAGTCAGAAACTAAGAAGTTTGAAAACAAATTAGAAGAATACTTAACTGTAGTAAAGACACTAGAGTCAGAATTAGCTGACACTGCCGCGGAAACACAAGTTGTGGCACAGCAGAGTAGAGCTGTGTTACCACAAATAACGCTTCCGGAATTTGATGGGGAGCAGAACTGGAAATCCTTTTGGGATCAGTTCAAATATTTGGTACACGATAGAACAGATCTCCCTAAAGTCACCAAAATTACGTATTTGTTACGACAGGTCAAAGGAACACCATATTAACTGATAAAAGAATTACCAGTAGAAGAAAATAACTATGAGGTGGCTTTGACCATCCTTAGACAAAATTACGAAGACAGGGAACAAGTTATAAATCAATTATTGAGGGCTCTAATAGAATTATCCACGCCTAGGCACGATTTTGATTCCTTTTGCAAAAATTTAGAATTGCAATAAGTTGTAAATTAAGGGCCTTTAGGTACTTACGAAGATATTAAGACATCAGATTGGGTGCTTTCAAGAATTGTGTCCTTAAAGCTACCACCGAAAACCAAGGATGCTTTGTATGGTAGGTACCAGAAGGATAATTTCTCCTGGTGAAGAGATTGAGGAAGGCTTGTTGCAACTCTGTAAACATTTGCAAGGAACATTAAACACTACTGAGGTCAAACAGAAGACTGAAGTAAAGAAAAAACCCACTAACCAACTGATTGGGAAAGTTAAGTCAGAGAAGACTAAGTATGTGCCTAAAGAAGAGATAGGTACTTTCCTTAGCTCCACAAAGGCCGAGGATAAAGTATTAAAGATAAGGAATAGACATGCTGAGGATATTAAGGAAATAAAATCTTCCATGGTAAAAGACAGGAAAGTTTGTGTATATTTTGTGGTGAGCAACATTCCAGTGTATCTTGTCAACAGTACCCTGATTATGCTTCTAGAGTAGGGAAGCTTCAGGAACTGGGGTGTTGTATAATCTGTATGAACTCCTAACATACAGCCGCGGACTGTAAGACTAAATTAAATCTTTGCTTTAAATGCAAAAAGGATCATCATCATAGTGCTTTATGCCCTAGGATGAAAATTGAGGTTCCTAAACCTGCAAGCGTCAATATGGCAATTGCAAAAGGGAATGCTTCATTAGTAATGCCAGCTGCGGTACCAATAGCAGATGTGAAGGTATTGTTTGAGAATAGAAACCAATTAGTATGTACCCTGTTTGATACGGGTGCTTAGAAAACTTTAATTTCTGCAGACATTGTGGAGAAATTAAAGTTACCAGTTATCGGCAAGGTAAATCTAGCCATTACAGGATTCTTAACAACTAGGAAGGCTCAGTCTTTTGATTTAGTTAGACCTGTAATACAATTAGGCAGATATAAATGCCGTATAACAGCAGCTGTGCTTGATAATATGGAGACAAGTATATACATAAAGGGATTGAAGGAAACCTCTGATCATCTACAAAGCTCAGGGATAAAGTTGGCTAAATGGAATGTGGAATCAGATACTGTGGGTCCCATAAAAATGATAATTGGTTCTGATTATTGTGGAAGATTCCTACATAGGACTTTCAAAAGGAATAAGGTACAGTTGTTCAAGAGTCCAGGAGGTAACCTTATTATGGGTCGGTTGCCTTTTCCAAAACAAGTTAAAGGAGAGACCAAACTATCCCTCATACCAATTAATCTGGCCAAGCATGTATGGCAACAGTGTTCCCGCCGAGATTCTGATTGGCTGGAGGTGGTTGTTCGATTTCGTTGTTGCATAAACCGGTACTCTCTTTATTATCAGATGTGATACTGAATTTGTTGAAAGTACAGTCGTCAAAAGCAATAAGATATCCGTTATATACTTAACAACAATGAAATTTTCGTAGGAAGGTAGAGATATGGGTCAACAAAGTATTATAACAGTCCAAGTCAAGGTCAACATTCGAACAATTCCTTTAAATCTCCGACACTCCTTAATATAACAGAAAATTAAGGAAACCTGCTAAATCTAGGCGTTGGTATAACACATTTAAAATTTGAGATCAGTCCTTACTGTGATAATAGAGGAGATACAATGAAACAGTGTTCCTTTAGCCAACTTTGAATTTCACGATTGTTTCAAACCTCCCCCCCCCCTGCAGAACTTGTCTTTTCATTGGAATTTTTAATTATTTAGAGTTTTGGTACGTTTTAAAGGTAAGGACTGATCTTACAATTTAAATGTGTATTATACCAATGCTTAGATTTAGCAGGTTTCCTTAATTTTCTGTTATATTAAGGAGTGTCGGAGATTTAAAGGAATTGTTCGAATGTTGACCCTAACTTGGAGTGTTATAATACTTTGTTGACTCATATCTTTACCTTCCTACGAAAATTTCATTGTTGTTAAATATATAACGGACATCTTATTGCTTTTGACGACTGTACTGTCGACAAATTCAGTATCACATCCGATAATAGAGTACCGCTTTAAGCAACAACGAAATCAAACAACCCCCTTCAGCCAATCAGAATCTCGGCAGGAACACTGTTGCCATACATGCCCGGCCAGATTAATTGGTATGAGGTATAGTAGACTCAGTCTTTGTTACCCCCACACAGTCATTGATGGTAGCTAGAATAGGTGCAGAATTAGAACCTACTCAGATAAATGACTTGTTGGATGAAAATATTGAACCTGTACACAAACTGTGGGACCTAGACAGTGTAGGAATACACTCTGAGGAACCAACCCCTGAAGATAAGATAACTTTGGATCTGTATAATCAGTCTGTGGAATTTAAGGATGGACAGTATTGGGTAGGATTACCATGGAAACTAAACCATTCAGAGTTACCAACAAATTACCAAGCAGCTAAAGCTCAGTTAAATTCTCTTCTAAGAAAGTTGAGAGATAGACCAGAACATCTGATCCTATATGATAATATTATAAAGGATCAATTGAAGAATAAATTTATAGAAGAGGTAGAATACTCTGTTAACCACAAAGAAGGACACTACTTACCACATCATGCTGTAAGCAAGGATTCAGTAACTACTCCCATAAGGATAGTATTCAACTGTAGTAGTAAAGCTGTCCAAGGGATCAGCTAGCTTGAACGATTGCCTATACTCTGGACCTACACTAACAGAGAAGTTAGGGAATGTGTTACTAAGATTTAGAGAGAAACCTTACGCTTACACAGCAGACATTAGTAAGGCTTTTCTCAGAATAGGACTGAGAGATGAGGATAGGAAATTTACAAAATTCCTCTGGCCTCATGATCCTCAAAATGAGGATAGTCCATTGAAAACTTACTGTTTCCTGATCGGTGCTCTTTGGCTCTTGTGCTAGTCCTTTCCTACTTTGCAACACTCTAAAGCATCATTTTGAAAATGCCAAATGTCCAGAAATAGGGCAGGCTTTTTATATGGATAATTTGCAAGGTGTTGCTGATACAGAGTCGGAAGCTTTGAAGGCTTATGAAGTAGCCAATTCCGAATGTGGGAAGGCGAATTTGCCGTTACAGAGCTGGAATACAAATTCACCGCTTTTGAGGAATAAAATACAAGAGGACTATCCAGATTCTGACATTCCCAAAATTCAAAATGTGTCTGGTCTTAACTGGGATATAACAGCTGATGTAATAAGTTTGAAACCAATTAAGTTCTCTGATGTCACTCTCACCAAGAGGTCCTTGCTAAGTCAGGTTTCCAAGCTATTTGACCCATTAGGATTTGTCAGTCCTATAGTTATTAGGGGCAAATGTTTAGTACAGGAGGCTTGGCGAGAAGTTAGACTGGGACACTGGATTAGGTGAGACATATGTGGAACAATGGGAACAGATTAGAAAGGAGTTTGAAACTACATCAAGCATATGTATTCCCAGGAAAATAAACAGTAATGAGAAGTCACACTTACACATATTTTGTGATGCTTCTCAGAGGGCCTATGGAGCAGTAGATTATTGCGCAACAGGAGAGGATAGTAAGATTATTATGTCCAAGGCCAGAGTTGCGCCAATTGAAGGAAGAACCCTACCTCAAATGGAATTGGCTTCCATAGAAGTAGGAACTAAATTGGCCAAGTATATAACCGCTACTCTTGATACTCAGTTTGAGGATATTTACATATGAACTGACAGTGAGATTTGTCTTTACTGGATAGGGAAGGAAGACAGTAAAATTCCTTTTCGTCCGTAATAGAGTGCAGACTATTAAAGAGCTGTCTTCCAAATTTAATTTCATGCGTGTGTCCTCCAAACAAAATCCAGCTGGTCTGCTTTCGAGAGGTTCGACCGTAAAGAGACTGATCAAAGATAACTTGTGGTTTAAAGGTCCTAAATGGTTACTCACTAAGGATTGGCCTGAACAGAAACAGTACAGTATTGCTGAGATTAGTGTAGTGAACTTGGATCCTATAGTACCTGAGCCAGAAGTAATTAACATCAGCCGATTCTCATCAATAAGACAACTTCTAAATACTACTAAATTGGTTGTTGAAGTTTTGAATAAGAAGGTGGGATTTCAGAAATTAGATCCCCTAGAATATTGGCTGAAAAGAGTACAAAGAAATTCTTACGGGGAAATATATAAACTTTTAGGCCAAGACACTGGAAAAGGGAATAAGCTGATGAAGAATTTAGGCTTGTTCTTAGACGGAAAAGGTCTGATAAGATGTCGAGGCCGATTGGTAAAGGCTGACTTGCCCATCCAAACCAAACATCCCATTTTATTACCTAAGAGTGGATGCTTTGTACAACTTATTATAAAGGAAGCCCATGATTCCACTCTCCATGGAGGTGTACCGCAGACCTTAGCCCATATTCGGGAAAGGTTCTGGATTCCTAAGGGTAGACAGGTTATTAAAAAATATCTCAAAAACTGCATCATTTGTAGGAGGTATGAGCAGCGACCTTATATCTACCCAGGACCACCAGCCCCACCGAAGGATAGGGTGAACATAAGTCGGCCCTTCCATATAACAGGAGTGGATTACACAGGGGCTATAACTGTTACGGGTGAGGAAACTCCCCATAAAGTTTACATTTGTTTATTTACTTGTGCCTACACAAGGGCAGTCCATCTAGAATTAGCGGAAGACCTAAGCTCAGAGACATTCCTCAATGTCTTTCGCAGATCTGCTGCTAGAAGGTCTTGTCCTGGTAAGTTAATAAGCGACAACGGAACTAATTTCGTTGGAGCAGCACCCTTACAGTTCAACCTAATGAACGACCCAAAGGTTAAGTCGGCGCTGGGAATCCGAAATTGTATTTGGTAGTTCACAGCTCCAAGAGCTCCATGGCAAAATGGATTTACTGAAAGAATGATTGGTATTGTCAAGAACTGCCTGAGGAAAACATTACATAGAACTAAGATCACGAGAGAAGATTTAAGAACAGTAATAACTGAAATTGAAACCAGGGGTTAATAATAGACCTCTGACTTAACAAGATGACACTAGCGACTCGCTAGAGGCCTTAACACCGGCTCACATGTTATATGGCAGGAAGCTCCATCCGATGCCTTGTGTGGATATCCAGGAAGAAGTTGATGATCCTAACATAGAAAATAATGATTTAGGACAACATCTGCAGGAGGGCTATCAACGTCTGAAAAGGGTGCTGGATACTTGGAATTGACATTGGAGCGAAGAGTATCTTTTGAGCCTACGCGAGAGGTTTTATGGAGCTCAAGCTGCCAGCAACAAATCAGTTATTAACCTAGGAGATGTGGTCTTAGTGAAGACTGAACAGCCAAGATCCCAGTGGCCATTAGCTAAAGTGATCTCCACACACCCAGATTCTGAAGGGGTGCTGAGACTCGTAAAAATAAAATGCAGGGGACATACCAGTATAAAAACTATTGATAAACTGGTACCCCTTGAGTTAGCAGCCACTCCGGATCCACAGGATGGTGAAGATCAAACGGGTCAAGAGGCGCGACCTAGAAGAGCCGCAGCACAGGGTTCTCGAGAACTATGGAGGGAACTCTTGGCTAAGGGTCATATTACATGATACAGCGTATCATTTTCCGCCAGCCCCAAAACTGTGGGAAATATTTTCCCCCAGAGCAGTTGCGCTCTCTATTTTCATCATAGTTATCCCTGGTTAAAGGCAGAGGAACAATTGAGACCGTTGTTAATTGTTCAAGCGGTTTTAATAACCCAGAAATTACATTCTCTTTAATAATTCTTGTTACTGATAAATTAAATGCTACTGCATTTAACCCCCGTGGACAACTATACATTGTAAATACATGTAATTATGTGGTATTTTTCACTGACCTAAACTGCGTCTGCGCGTTAGATGACGTGGCAAGTAGGGAAAGATTCTCCTGTTAAGCAGATGTGGAATTAAGATATTTACACGGTTAAAGGGAATATTTGGTCTAACTTTAGTTTAAGGAAAACTAAGATTAATTTGTTAGATTCGCCCTGGACATATCATGATGTAATCTAACTGTATTTAGTACTGTAAATAATTAATAGTTGGCAACCTACCATTCTATGAGGGAGGTGGGTCCTGCCGTACACCGCACTCTGCTCCCAGACCTTGTGGAGTTAACAGTCTGTTCCTAGTCACTCTCAAGCTAGCACGGTTGTATATACACACCATAAGGACGCTTGCTTACTCAAGCAGTTACACTAAGCAGCCTCATCGTCATCGGTTATCGATCACTCCCTCTTCACTAGCTAAGGAACCTTTACGAATTGGCCAATTCAAGGGGAGATTAGCTATGAGATAGAAGAGAAATAGTTATTGTAGATGGGTTAAGGCTAAATTATGTTTCGCCTAACTCTGTGAGACTTGTTTGATTTACTTAAGAACAACTTTATAGACGAGTAACGACCTACGAGTTGTATATCAGTAAATACCAGAAATTTCTATCATGGCGGTGCCCCGGCAGGGATACCGACTTGTATACATTAAATATTTTTCACATTTTGGTGCCCAGAAAGAGGACCCCGATTTGTTTACCAGAACTATTAAACATTTTTCACATGCATCAAAGACTCAGTTCTTACACCTATCAACTCGACAAAATCTTCCACAGGTATACCCTATCTATCTATTGCCAGATGCCTCAATCTCGTTCGGGGTGGCCACAAACAAATCGCCTCCACGTCGCCCTGTTCCCCACCATTTCACTGCCCCGCTCCCAACTCACACCCCCCTCTCTCATATACCTCTCCACCCCATCCCTCCATCTCATCCTCGGCCTCCTCCTCCCGCTCCCCCCCTCCACCTCACTCACATACGTCCTCTTTGTCAGTCTTTCACCCTCCATCCTCTCCACATGGCCAAACTACCTCAGTGTATTCCTCGTAACGCTTCCTATCACATCCACATCCACAACAGAACGCTCCTTTATATCCTCATTTGTCAGCCTATCTCTCCATGTGACTCCACAGGCTCCTCTTAAATAACTCATTTCCACTGCTCTCACTCTTGACTTGTGCCCTTCCAACAACGTCCAAGCTTCACTTCCATACGTTAGAGTTAGTGTCACAATACTGTCATGCAATAACTTTTTCACTTCCATGCTCACTTCCCTGTTTCTTATCACTGCTTTCGAGGAACCAGCAACCTTTCTTCCCTGTTGTACCCTTTCAAGCACCTCATCCTCCAAACCTCCATCCTTAGTCATCACACTATCCAAGTACTTAAACGTACATACATTTTCCAATTCCTCACCATCCAACCTCGCTGTACATTCACTGACTTCACCTCTCTCAAAGACCATCACTTTGCTCTTCCCTACATTCACCTTTAGATTCCGTTTCTTACACACTCTCCCAAACTCATCCACCAAGCCTTGCAACTCCCCTTCGTCTTCACTCAACAACACAGTATCATCTGCAAACAGCAGTACAGGGAGTTACCAAACACTACCCTCTCTCACCAGGGCCACTCCAACATCCACTACCTACCTTGTACCTCTTTCATTACCCCATCCATGTACAGATTGAACAACCATGGAGACATGACACATCCCTGTTTCAACCCAACCTTCAAAGAGAAAAATTCACTCAGTTCACCATCCACACGCACTGCAGCTTTCGCACCATCATACATACTCTTCACAGCATTCAACAACTTTCCATCTACTCCATATATTCTTAATACTTTCCACAATCCTCGTCTATCCACCCTGTCTGACTTGGTTTGTATCTCTGACTGGGTAAAAATAATCTTGTTTTTAATGCATCAGAGACTCAGTTCTTACACCTATCAACTCGACAAAATCTAAAGATCTAAGAATGAACATCTGATCTACACAACCTCCTCCTCTCCTAAAGCCTCCCTGTTCTTCTCCAACTAATTCCTCTGTTATTTCTCTAACTCTGTCAAAAGGTATCCTACCATACACTTTTCCTATTATACTAAGAAGACAAATGCCCCTATGATTACCACACACTTCTTTTCCCCTTTTCCTTTGTACAAGGGAATAATTATACCTGACTTCCAATCTTCCGGAACTCTACCTCCCTCCCAGGCCCAATCTGCACATCTTCCACATCCATTCTACTACTATCTCTCCCCCATTCTTGAACATTTCGTCACACACTCCACCAATTTCTGGGGCTTCCCCCAATTTAACTTTCTTTATTGCTTCCACAACTTCTATCCTACTGATTTCTTCCTGTCTTCTCACCTCCCTCCTTCTCCCAGCCACTTATACTCGCATCACTTCCATCCTCTATGTTCAACAATTCTTTAAAGTGTTCTCTCCATCTGCTCACTTTTTCTCCCTTCTCCACTAGTAATCTACCATTTTTATCTTTCACTCCCCTGCTAACTTCACTTCCACCCTGTCTTACTCTCTTCATCTCTTTCCAGAACATTTTCTTACAGTCCCTCTACTTTACACTCAAATTCCTTCCAAATTCCTCATCCACTCTCTTCTTACTCTCTCTTACTAATCTTTTCACCTCTCTCTTTCTTTCTACATATAACTCTCTTTTCCGCCTCTCAACTTCTTCCACGCCCCTATTTCTCATCCATTCATTGTACGATTTCTTCTTTTGTGCCACAGCCTGTCTCACCTCTTCATTCCACCACGCTGTTTCTTGCACCCCCCTTCGTCTTCTCTTCTTCCCACACACCACATTACATGCTGCACATATTTCTTTTGTGAATATCCTGCACACACCTTCCACGTCCCCCATCTGCTCCAATTCATATTTGCCCAATCGTTCCTCCATTTCTCTCTTATATTCTGCCTTTTTCTCATCCTCTTGTAACCTTTCCACTCTCCTTGCAAATACTCCTTCTTCCCGTCCTTCCCTTCTTCTGTTTCTCCATCTTATTTGGATCTTGATTCTGGTCACCACCAAGTAGTGGTCACAAAGTCCACTCCCCCAACCTCTATAAGCTCTTGCATCCATTACACATCTTCGCATCCTTTCATCCACACACACACATAATCAATCATTGCCTTCCTTTCATTCAGTTCACCACCCCCCCTTCTCATCACTCGCAATGTATACCTGTGGATCACTGTATGCTTGAAGAAGGTATTGGCTATCACCAACACCCTCCCAGCACAAATGTCCACTAACTCACTGCCATTCTCATCTATCTCAGCAGGCACACCCCACTCACAAACTATTCCATCCACCTTCACATTCCCTACTTTACTATTCATATCACCGATCAAAAACACTCTCATTCCTTCCAAACTTTTCCATGCACACTTCCACATTTGTCCAGAACTCTTCTCTCACTCTACTTGCACGATCTTGCGTTTGCTACGCATACACGCACACAATCGCCCACATTTGTATTCCAACTTTCAATCTTACCCACACAATCCTTTGACCTAACTGATCCATACTCTCTCATGTTCTTCTTCCATCTTTTACTCACAACCATACACACTCCTTCTTTCCCCCTCGTATTCTCACCTACTCCTGCACATATGCCCCATCCATACTCCCATTCTCTCACCCTCTCACCTCACCATTTAGTTTCAGTTACTCCACATACATCAAATTTCGCACCCTCAAGCACCTGGACAATCTCTTTCACCTCATCATTTGCACTTCTTACATTCCATGTTCCGATTACTGTACCATGTCCTTTGTCCAGTCCTTGGTCGTCATCTTTAGGTCAGTCCTTGTCCGAGGCTTCTTGTTTGTCTTATTAGTTAGTTGTTTTCAGGGGAAGGGCACTAACCCTTTTAGTCGCCTTGTACAACAAGCAGGGATACTGGGGGAGTATTATTGAAAAAAAAAAACCCTACCCCCAGGGGTACCCACCAATGTTTAATAATATTCAGCTTAATCCTGCATCATCCTTGAATATGCTTGGGGTTTCGTTCACTCGGGACTTAACTTGGAAAGATCATATTACATCTCTTGTAAAATTTGCTCCCAAGAGATTGGGTGTTCTAAGCCAACTCCTTTCTTTCTATACCCTTGCTCAATTGTTGACTCTATACACGGGTTTTATCTGCCCCTGTGTGGAGTACAACTCTCATGTGTGGGGAGGCTGCCCACATACAGCTCTTCTCAATAGCGTGGAGTCAAAGGTTTTTAGTCTCATTAACTCTCCTTCTCTTACTAGCTCCCTTCAACCTGTCTGTTCACCACACTGTTGCATCTTTATCTCTTTTCTATCGCTACTTCAATGGTCATTGCTCCTCTGAACTGTACTACTTGCATCCATCCACCTCTACGATGGGCGCGTTAGTCCCCCTCTAGCAACAAACTCTCATCCCTTGTCTGTCAAACTCTCTAATTCAAGAGTTAACCGTTACTCCCAGTCCTTCATTAATGCAACAGATCAACTCTGGAACTGTCTACCTCTGTCTGTATTTCCTGCTAGCTATGATCTCCAGTCTTTCAAACGCAGTGTGTCCAGGCATCTCGAAATGATCGGATCTTGAAGCTGGCTCTCTCTTGTATTTTGTTTTTCTCTTGGAAGGAACAGATGCTGTGGGCTCATAGCCTTTGGTTTCTTCTCTCTAGCATTAAAAAAAAAAAAATCGTGAACCATTCACTTAGATGAACATTAACCTTAACTTTTACAGCTATATCAGAAGCAAAACCAAAGTAAAAGATATAATACAATCAATTACGGATGAGGGAATCACTTATACACAAGAGAAGAATATTTGTGAAGCACTAAATAAGAATTTCCAATTACAGTAATCACTCCAATATCCGGATCAATAGAGCCATCGGTAGGTTCGGATATTGGTTTTGTCCGGATATTGGGCCCCAGCTTATGGACTTGTACTTACGGACCCTAACACAGAGAAACACCTATACAACTCCCTCCGGACATGCATAGCACCTATTTAACACCCAAATCACACCAATAAGGCACATAAATGACTGAAATAAATGCAATAGACACATAAAATGTGGGTTTAGAAGTATGTTCATACATTAATAAACATTCTGGTACTTATGGACTCTAACCGAACCTAACCTAACCGAACCTAACCGAACTCTGAAAAACACATTCCTACTGCACATGCATGAGGTAAGTTTAGTATGGAAAGAAGTACAGCATGACACTTTCTGGTAAGTATAGTATGGGAAAAAATACAATATGAAACATTCTGGTAAATATAGTATGGAAAATAGTACAACATGAAACATTTTGGCTACTTACAGCAAGTCCCTGGCCACCTCGATGAATAAACGCCTCCTCTCGGACTCTGACAGTAAGAACGATTTCCTGAAGCACTTGCACTACACTCTTCCTGAAGTCTTGCACTGAACTTAGTCACTAACACACAGAAGTCCGTTCTTTTCACAGTGTTCACTTTAGTCCAAATAATGTTCCATTAAATTTAAGTGTTGCACATTAACTTTTCCCAAGTTTTTTTAAGTTTCTAAAGCCAAAACAAAGAAGGTTAGCACGTTAAATTTCTTTTCTACTTAGTCTTTTCTCCCAACTTGAAAACCTTAACACAACACACCGTTTTTTCACTGCACAACACTCAAAATTCCCGTGTGGTCTAGTGGAGAAGTTCTTGCTGTTTATTCACTGTCAGAGCCCGAGAGTATCACTGGCAGGCGTCCAAGGGGTGCATCGGTGGGTAGTGGTGATGGCGTACCGACTACAGAAGACTCTGAAGACAGCCGCAAACTCACGTCGAGCGGTGACTCCACTGTAGCTGATGTGCTGGGCTGTGGCTCGGAGCATGAGGGCCTGTCTTGGGGAGGCAACGGAGTGGAACCAGGGCTTGGCACAGCGGGGGTCACGGGCCTGGAAAAACTGTCAATCGTTGACTGACGCAAGGACCGACGATTCTGGCGATTGGTGATGCGCTGCCGGAAAGCACGCACTTCCTCCACGAGTCCCAAGGGCCCCATCTCCCTGTCGCAGTCCGGGTGTTCCAGGTAGTCTAGGACGAACTCTAGATGTTCCCGGAGTGCGCTCAGCTTGGGGATGGCTGGAGTAGTGTCCTGCTGGGCGGAGTCTGCATCATCATCGCCTTCGCCGTCGGAATCTTCAAGTTCGGGACTGACACCAGCAACCGAAGACGCGATCTCGATATCAGACAACGTCTGATACCCAGGATCGCCCTTGTCGTCGTCCAACCACTCACGAACATCGTCCACATCAACATCGCCGCCGTGCGCACGTAGCCGTGCATGGAAGTCATCCACGTCAAACCCTAGGAAATCGCACTTCACATCTGTTCCGAGAAGCAGACGAGACCAACCATTTTCAAGAGTTTTCACAGGGACTTCCTTCCATGCACTAGCCCAGTTGTACAGCGCAGACTTGATGTTGTAGCGGCGAAGGTTTTCCAAAGTCCGCTTGCCTCGAGTGTCACGTCCTTCCCTGCGCTCGTCCTCGTCCTCGAGAACCACCATCACCTCGTCCAGGAACTTCCGACGGTACAGGCGCTTTGTTGCCACGATCACTCCTTGGTCCATTGGTTGAATGAGAGCAGTCGTATTAGGTGGCAGAAACATGCACCTAATATGGCCATTCTCAGCAACCAAGTCCTTGTCGCACGGGTGGGCAGGTGCATTGTCGAGGAGAAGGAGAGCCTTTACCTGGTCGCGAGGAATTCCCAGTGTCTTCGTCTGGTAATGTATGACCTCCTTGGATGAAGTGATAGTGAAACCAAGTCTTTGAAAATCACAGGCTGTGAACCATGCTTTCAAAGAATGGGTACCCATACGACAGGAAGGACATCCATCAACCCCATCGAAGGCACCGAGGCTGCTTTGCACGGCCAATGGCAATAATCGGGAGCTTAAGCCGTGTGCATGCCGTTAGCATTGGCACACAACACAAAGCAGATATCCGTTCCTTAGAAAGCTTGCGGCACAGGTGCACACGCTTCTCCGTCTCATCGGCGAGAGTGCCTTCGCTGGCAACCGAGCGATAGAATAGGCCAGTTTCACAGCGTTATAGACTTGACCTGAGAGTGAGGCCCTCCCCTCGTCGATCAAGCCTTTCACCTTGTGCCGAAACTCGTCCACGCCATCCCCGTTAGCGTCCAATGCTTCGCCATGTGTGCTTTACGGCTAGTAAGGCCATGTCGCAACTTGAACGCCGAAGAGCCAACCCTCGGATGCCTTTGGAAGTCTAGGGAAGGTCGTGGAAGCCTTGCAAACTTCTCAGCAGCAGCCTTCTTCAGCTCCGTTCCACGTACTCATCACACCAGCTGCACGTTGCTGTCGATACCAAATCAAACGCGTGGAGCGGTCGATCTCTGCATACTTGGGAGTAAACATAACCTTCCTCTCCACGTTGGCCATGCTTGCTTCTCGACGAGAAGTCAGCCATGTACTGCATGAGCTTGTCTCGGGGAACGCTTTGATACTTCTAAACAAAGCTTCGAATTTCGGGCCAGGTTGGACTCGCGGAGAATGCGAGAGGAAGACCAACCCGCATCAACCTTCTCTCCAATATCTCCCGTTTCTTCTCCAGAGTCAACAACGCACTCTTCCCCTTCCTTTTCTCAGGAGGCGGGGCCATCATCACAACACACTAAGAGTAGGGCAGAGAGCAGCAGGAGGCCTTGCAGCAAGTACGGCACCACCACAAAAGCGAAGCACGTGGGCAGCCATGACAAGGAAGAGCGAGGGTCTCTGTCGCGGTGAGAGACAGGAGGGAAGTGGGGAGTGATGCAGCGGCGCTCTATCGTAGACGCCGGAGGAATGACGAACCAAAAACACGTCTCCCCAATGCTCTCAGCAGCTGCGGCAAGTTCAAATTCACGGACGGCAAAAATCAATTTTTTTTTCCTATTTTTTTTGGATTTTCGGACCATTTTGGGAATGTTTGATCCCAGGACTCACGATAAGGTTCAAGTTAGTGAGGATGTTCGGGTTATTGGGCCGTCCGGATATTAGAGTGGATTACTGTAGTTTTTATGCAGAAAGAAAAAAATTTTGAGAGGGGGCTATGTGGAACATGTGTATGTCCACACATACTACCAGGATATACAAATAGCAGAAAAAGTAATACAGGAGGAGTGTTAAGTAGATTAGACAGAGGAAAAGCAAGTGGTCCTGATTAAATTTGCATGTTGGGTACTACGAGAATGTGCAAAGGAGTTAAGTAAACCATTATTTTTAATTTTCAAGAAATCCTTGAGTCAAGCAGTAAACTACCTGATATTTGGAAAAAAGTATTACAAATATATGAATGTTCCCTTACCGCTGGAGGAGGAGGGTCGCTCACAGGGAGACAGGCCTGCTCAACTGACCTCTATGCTCGTCAACCCTTAGCTTGAAAGCTCGTATTGTGCTTCCAATATACCCTGTATGGCAACTAGGGCACTTGTATTCATAAACGACTGACGAGCGGAGGGCAGTCGGTAGTCAGTCTTTGTAATGAAAAAATGATTGAATCTTAAGACTCATTCTTATGAACAAATCGGAACTTTATTTGAGGATAGAAAATAGAAAAGTTATATTTCAGTGCCCTCTCTATCTTTTCTGATACAGTACCAAGAAAAGGTAGAGAAAGATACATTTCCTCCTTACTTACTGTACATACGGGTTGCTTTGTACTGTAAATTTTGGCTAAGAATTTTCTAACACATTTATCAAAAAGAGCAGTACTGAAACCATTGTTAGCAAGAAAATCCTCAAAAATGAAATCTCCTGATGGAATAGGTTGTAGGTGGAAGTTAGGTTATAAGCTCTATACAAAAGTGTTCTAATTACTGTCAGGTCTCCCTGTGAGCGACCCTCCTCACTCAGCGATCCACTGAAGATGACATAGATGAATATGTCGAAACGTCTGGACATAATAAATATGCTGTTCGTTGCAACACTGGTATTGCTTTTCCTGTATAAGTTGCGGTTCCCTCAGAACAAGCCTGTCTCAATAATTCTTCGCAGTAGATATGGACCCTCTACACTTCACGGGTTCCGGAAGTACGAGCGGATGTCAACCCAGTTGGAAAAAAGAAACCTTGACCTGCATTTTCTTTTATGTTGCAAGACTTACAATAAGTTTCCCAACTTTCTTAGGTTCAAGCTGTACCGGAAAAATCTTTGTAACACAGAGCTGTATAAATCTTGGCAAGATAAGTTACTTAACCCTCCCAGGCACAGTCACGCGATTCGCGTGACATTGACCTGCACTCTGCCAGGCACAGTCACGCGAATCGCGTCGTTAAGGCCCAAAAATATTCGTCAGAAAAAAACTTATAGGCCGATTTGCGTGATTTTTCGGCGCGTCTTAGGGTAGCCAAGGCCTACTCGAGGTAAGTCATTGGCAACGCTGTGTCGCTTCATCTCCCGCACCCCGCTCCCTCCAACCTCAGTCATTGTCCAGCAGCCAGGCGGTGAGGGTGACAGCTCGTGGTTCCCTTTAAATCCTCCATTATTTTCCCCCTCCGGCCCGAAGCAAAGGCCCCTATTGACTCAGTCTGATAATACATTGTATGTGAACATATAGTGACGTGATATTGTCGATGGAACATATATATATGTGTTGAAAAGGAATAATGGCGGTTAGGAATCATTGTGCCTTGGAGAAAGAGGCATGGTCAGTGTAGCGGGGTTTTGTCACTCCGCCCCCCCAGTAGGCCGTGTGGCGTGAGTTGACGTATGTCAATAATGCAGCCAAGGCCTCAATATATAGTTTGTGAAAGTTACAGTGGATGGCATGGTGAAATTTTATGGAGGAAGCAAGTGTTATGGATGGCGTCATGGCAACCCGGAAGTCGGGAGGGGAGAATTGTAGCGGTGTTTTATGGCTTGAATTATTGTGATTCTTATCGTGTAGATGCGTATGAAATTGTATCAGATATACGTAAAGCATGCTGTAAATGCGTATGGAATTATGAGATATGCGTAAAACATGCTACGAGTTTCCGTGAACGAGTGTGTTGTGTGCCAAGAATAGCGTTGCCTCATACTCTCAGTGATAAAAATGACGGTATAAAATGCAGTCACGAGCGGAATATTTGCCGAGGTTGTGGTTGATGCATTGTTTTAGTAATGTATTGGTGTGTGATATCGTGTGAAATGCACGTGAAATGTACCGTATGTGCTCGTCAATGCATATAAAGTTAGGGTTAGCAAGAGTTTAGCGGCATGTGTGAAGAGAGGTGAGCTAGGCCAGGTATTGACGGCTCCGAACGCCAGCGGTAATTGCACAGGTAATGTACGTTGATGTGACATGTAGTAATAACGTATGCTTATTACATAATGTAAGTGAAATGTGCAGCGAGTGTTTGTGTAGTTGCGTATCCTTGATTAGCGAGAGTTCAGCGGAAGGTGAGCTGTCAAGGAAAGGCCGACAATGAACGCCGGAGGTAAAATTGCACAGGTAATGTACGTTGATGTGAACTTTAGTCATGCTTACTATAAAATTTACGAGAAGTGTGCCACGAGTGATATAGTACTCTCCCAGCAAGAATTCTGTTCAGGGTGTGAGAGAATGGGAATTCCCCAAGTGCAACATTGTTATTTTGGCCCCCAATTATATGATTATCACTTTGTCTCTCTGTGAAATGCACGTGAAAGGTGGCGTATGTGCTATTGAATGCATAAAAGTTACGGTGTGTAACGCAGGTTAGCTAAAGTGTAGCGGCAGGTGTGATGGGGAAGGTAGGTAAGGATACGAAAACATATTGTAATTGCAAAGGTAATGTACGTTGATATGACATGTAGTAAATGATTATCACTTTGTCTCTCTGTGAAATGCACGTGAAAGGTGGCGTATGTGCTATTGAATGCATAAAAGTTAGGGTATGTAACGCAGGAAGATTTCTGTTCAGGGTGTGAGAGAATGTGGAAATTTCCCTAGGTGCGACATTCTAAATTTGACCACCAATTATAGGATTATCACTTTCTCCCAAGGGTCAACTCCTTCCCTACCTGCTTCTCTCTCTCTCTCTCTCTCTCTCTCTCCCTCTTTGTATATATATATATATATATATATATATATATATATATATATATATATGCGATAATGAATATTCCTAACTATCAAACTCCCACTGGCCTCTCTCTCTCTCTCTCTTTCTTTGTATATATATATATATATATATATATAGCATCGACTCACAACTTATCAGATTCTGACTGATAAGCCAAGCCAACTCCCAGGGGCCTATCTCGCTCTCGTGTGGCCAGTTCAGTCGCTCTCGTGTGGCCAGTTCAGTCGCTCTCGTGTGGCCAGTTAAGAGTCGCTCTCGTGTGGCCAGTCAGCTCAGACGTGCCTGAGACCTGTGGTAGTGTTGTGCTAGTGTGCTTTAGTGATCTGTGATAGTGGTTGTGTTAGTGTGTTGTAGTGATCAGCGATAGTGCTGTGCTAGTGATCCGTGAGAGTGTGTGTTGTGGTGACCCGTAGTGACCTGTGATAGTGTGTGCTACCTTGTGTGAACTAGTGCGTAATGGCTTCCTCGGCAGAGAGCTGTGTCCCCACTGCAGGTACTGAAAAGGACTACCTTGAATTAAAGGAGGAACTTCTCGAACTGAAGCGGGAGGTACAAATTCTCAGGCAGGAGAAGGCACAGATGAGGGAATTGTTGGAGGAGATGTTGGAGGAGAAAGAGAAAAAGGCTGAAGGTTGGACACTAATTAACAAGGGTGCAACGAAGTTCACCTTAAAAGCAAACGGAAATTAAGACAACTAATACATTCGACACACTACGGGACGAATGTGAAGGGAAGGCAGAGAGGGAAGTAGAGGAGAAGGACGGTGAGAGAACTTCCAGTACAGGTAAGTATAAACAGAACAAGAAAGGTAAGAAAAAGGTTGTTGTTGTTGGAGACTCCTCAGGTGAGATATCTGAACAGGGCCATGTATACTCCACTCGCTAAACATGTGTGTCTTCCAGGGGCCAGAGTGGCTAATGTGGTAGAAAAAATTTCAAATATCGTAAAGGAAAGTGGTGACAAACCCACTGTGTGCCTCAGTGTAGGAGGCAATGATATTAGTAGCCGTAAGAGTGAGGTACTGTGGAAAAGGTACAAGTTGATGTTAGAAAAGGTTAGGGAGAGGAGGAACCCCTGTAGTGCTTGGTGTTTTACCAAGGTGGCGGGTTGGAAGGGAATGGTTGAGCAGGGCAATAGGGTTTAATTGCCGCCTTGAAAGGTATTGCAAAGATAATGCAATACCTTTCATAGACAGCTGGGACCGGTTTTATGGACGGAGTGCCTTGTATAGTTGGGATGGGACTCATCTTAGCAGGCAGGGAGTTACTGTTTTAGCTGGGATGATAGATAGGGAGTTGGAGGGATTTTTTCGAGATTGAGAAGTAGGTGTACAGGAAGATGCAGCAACTACACTCAGAAATCATTATTACCATGTTTGAATAGATGCATCGATACTTGCAAAATTAAGAACAAAAGCTCAACCAATAGTGTAGATACATCCACTCAGGCACTTCAAATTGAGCAGGCGATGATAGATGATAGAACAAGCGATGATAGAAGGGCGATAAGCGATAGTACAAAAAATTGTTATATTAGTAAAGTAAAGAGTTTCCCAATTAGTAATAAAATAAATAACAGCAAATGCCAAGGTAGAGGCATAACTACTAGTAATAATCTGAAAGTGTACTCTAAGCACAAACAGCCGGAGTTTACGAAATAAAACGGATGAACTGAGGGCTTTAATTTGTACAGAGAAATAGACATTGCCGTTATTAGTGAAACTTTGGATGAATACAGACACACGAGAATTCTTTTAGGCAGAATATCAGATAAAAGGTTATAATATTTTTTGTGTCAAACCGTCAGGGAAGAAAGGGGGGAGGGGTAGCTATTTATGTAAAGGATTCATTAAACTGTTAAGCAATAAAGCAGACATTAAAGTAAATAGGGACACAGAAAGTGCTCTGGGTTTAAATTAGTGGGAACAATAGGGAGAAATTAGTCTTAGGAGCAATTTACAGGTCTCCTAAATTAAGTAGAGCTGATAGTAAATACCTTTGGGAGGGAAATTAGGGAAAGCATCAGAGTCCAGCTTAGTAATAATTTCGCTGGGGACCTTAATCTTCCAAGGATAGATTGGAGAAATCAGACAGGGATGCAGAGTCAGGAGGAATTTCTAGAGGTAGTACAAGATAATTTTTCTTTATCAGTATATCAGGAGTTTCCACTCAGAGGTAATAATATATGCTTCAGATTTGGTTTTAGCTAATAAAGAAAATATCATTAGTGATATAGAGGTTGGTGGACGACTTGGTAATAGCGATCATGAAGAAATTAAGTTCAAATTTATTTTGGGATGTCTGTTCCAACTGAAAATACCTCAAACTGTTCCTAATTTTTCGTCTAGGAGATTTCGATGGCTTAAGAACTTATTTTCGAACGGTATTCCACAGGGAGATCAGCTATTTGAGGGAATGCCAGGTCAGTGGGGAACCCCAGGCCATATGTGTGGGGGCAGGAAACACGTGGGAATGTCCGTCAGGTGTCTTGTGAGGGGGAGGTGGTGGATAGGAATGTGGTCCAGGTGACGGGAATTAACTCTGCTCCAGTACCAAACAGACGTTCGACCAGTGAGAAGTATAACGAGTTAATAAATATAATACACGGAGGCCAAGATAGATATATCCCTTCAAAATCGTTTAGAACGAATAATTCAGAACCAAGATGGTTAAACAACAGATTAAAATCTCTCATAGGCCAAAGGAAAGGAATACATAGAAAAATAAAATGTGGAGAGGAACACTTACGTAACCGATAAACGATTTTAAATAGAGAAGTAAAGAGGGAGATAAGAAAAGCAAAGAGGAGTTATGAAATTAAGGTTGCAAGTGAATCAGAAGAAAACCCCAAGGGTTTTTATCAAATGTACCGAACGAAAAATAAAGATAGGAGATAGGATCACTGAGAACAGAGTCAGGTGACATTACCAGTGAAGATAAAGAAATGTGCTCCATCCTATATGCAATTATTTCATATCACGTATTCACCAAGGAAAAATCTAGACCTGGTCCCTCAAGCAGCAAATATTTGCGATGAGAATACGGAAAATATTCTTAGTATAATAACTATTAGTAAGGAGGACGTATTGAAAGAAATTAATAAGTTAAAACCTCAAAATCGCCAGGTCCGGACGATATATATGCAAAAATTATAAAAGAAACCAAAGAAGAATTAATGTCAGCCACTTTTAAACATTATTTAATGACTCTTTAAGTTCAGGAGAAGTTCCAGAGGCGTGAAGCACCGCAAACGTAGTGCCCATCTTTTAAAAGTTGGTGATAAATCAGCTGCGTCGAATTATCGTCCGATAAGTCTAACGTCAATAGTAGAAAAATGTTAGAGTCAATTTTGGCAAATAAGATTAGAGAACACTTAGAAAGATTTAATCTATAAACGAAAGTCAGCAATACGGATTCAGGCAAGGACGATCCTTGCCTCACAAACTTTGTTGGTCATTCTACTCGGAGGTCTATGAGGCAGTAGAGCAAGCGATAAAGCTTACGATGTTATTTATCTGGACTTTAGTAAAGCTTTTGATAGGGTCCCAATAACGAAAGCGTTAGTTAGAAAGGTTCGAGCACACGGTATAGACGGCGATATCTTAAAATGGATAGAATCCTGGCTGGAAAGGACGAAAGCAGAGAGTATTAAATAAATGGAACTAAGTCGGACTGGGGATTAGTAACTAGCGGTGTACCACAGGGTTCAGTACGCGGTCACCTTTATTATTTATATCATATATATAAATGATTTAGACTTAGGAGTCAATGAGCAGCATCAGTAAATTTGCCGACGATACAAAAATGGGGCGTATCATTAACTCGACTGACGATTGCCATATAACTTTACAAAAAAGACCTCTATACATTGTCCAAATGGTCTAAAACTTGGCAAATGGAATTTAACGTTCAAAAAATGTAAACTACTTAACATAGGCAAGACCACTGGAGATACTAAATACAGCTAAGATAACAAAGAAATTAGCAAATCGGAATGCGAGAGAGATCTAGGAGTTATGATTAGTAAACGACCTAAAACCAAGGCAACAGTGTATTAATGCGAGAAATAAGCAAATAGGGGTCCTAGGATTTATTCCGGAGAAGCGTGAGCAATAGATCATCTAAAGTAATACTTGAAAAACTTTTTATCTAGCATAAGTAAGGCCACATTTAAACTACGCAGTACCAATTTTGGTGTCCTTTACTATAGAATGGATATTAATTCGTTAGAAAAAATGTACAGGAGAAGAATGACAAAAATGATAACATGACGTCAGGAACCTGTCATATGAAGACACGACTGAAAAGCACCTAAGTCTGCATTCGCTAGAGAGGGGCAGTAGAGTAAGGGGAGACTTAATTGAGGTGTTTAAGTGGATGAAGGGTATAAATCAAGGGAGATATCAGTAAAAGGTACTTAAAGTGTGCATACAGGAGTTGGTGAACTAGAAATAATGGTTTCCCAAATCTAAAAATTCCGTTTCCAGTAAGGAAATAGGTAGAAATTGGTTTGGTAATAGAGTAGTAGACGAATGGAATAAGCTACCTAGTAAAGTAGTTGCTGCCTCTTCCATTGAGAGTTTCGAGCATAGGCTAGATAAGCATATGACAAATAAGGGGTGGATATAGAAAAAAAGAAAATCTTATAACCAATACTAATTCATAATTTTTCCTTTTCAGGTTACACTGTGATAGTCTCTATTCTCCTTTCACACTTTCCTGTAAAATGTCCACGCCAGAGTTTCTATACGGCGTGGTGTTCTTTCTGACTTTTTCCTGCCGGCTTCGGCTGGAGGGTTTGGAGGGCGGGGGAGAGCCTTCTTCTTTGCTGTCGTTATCTCATTCTAGTAGTTCAGTTACTCTTCTAGGAGATGCCTAGCATGGGACAACCGGCCTACTGCAGTTATCCTCTCTTCTTATGTTCTTATGTAAGAGGACCACGTGGAACCATGGCCTACCATACATACATAACATATATACCGGTACGTACATACACACATATATGCACACATACAGTATACACATACAAATACATAAAAGTACGCCCATCCATCTATCCATACATACATACACATACATACAGTAACTAACATCCATCCATACATAAAACAACCCAAACATAAATACATACATACATAAAGCAGGACGTAGATACATACATACATACATATATACCTGTACATACATACATACATACATACAGTCACCAAAGCCGTCTCCAGTAGCCGGCTTTGGAAACCGGCTTTCTGGATTAAGCCCTACAGGGAGCCGGCTTTACTGAGAAGGAGGGAAAGTGCTCTACCCCTTCACCCCGAGGATCCTTTATTTGGCTTTACATCGTACGATTTTATTGAGTTTCAGACAAAAATAAAAAGGGAAGTAAAGGGTTATAGTATCTAACCTTTTTTTTAGTATAATGCTTGTGGTGTGTGTGTGTGTGTGTGTGTGTGTGTGTGGAGAGAGAGAGAGAGAGAGAGAGAGAGACTGACCACGAGCAGACAACAAAGCAGAATCAGCTGTTCAGTGTACACGCACACTCAGGGCATAAAGTTAACGACAGGATAGACAGTCGACATTTAGACAGCCACACGGTAGGAGAATAGATAACAGTGATAGGGAGATAGATAGGGAGACAAAGAGAGACGAGAGATAGATAAGGAGACAGGGAAGACAGCAGATAACAGGGAGAGATGGTCACACAAAAAGTACCTGTTTTTAATCTCTGCCTCCCTTCGTCCTTTCCCCTTCACCAGTTTCCCCCCCCTCTTCCCCTCCCCTTCCCCCTCTCCCCCTTCCTCTTTTCTTCCTTCTTACCCCCTCTTTCTCTTTTCATGCTCCCTACCTATTCTTCTCTTCCCTCTTATCCCTTCTTTCTCCTCTTTCTCATCGCCCCCCTCTCTTTCTATTTCCTCCTACTCTTTCCTCCTCCATTCCCCTCCCCACCCTCCACCTCCCCGCCCTCTCCTTCCCCAATCTCTACCTCCCCTCCTTCTTTTTCCACTTCTTTCCCCTACACTTCTCAGTCTCTCCTCTCCCCATTTCACTCCCACTCCCTCATTCCTCCCTTTATCTCCTCCCTCCCTCCCCTTCCATTCCCCCAACCCCCTCTCCGCTCCCCCCACTCCAGTCTACCCCTCTCCCCTCTCCCCACCTCTCCCTCAACCCTCCCTCCCTCTCCTGCCGCCAAATCAAGGTGAGTAACAGGCCTCTAACAATCATTTAACCTGCCACTACCTGAGCGAACCAGGGCAGGAGTAGGGTCAGTGGGGTGATTACTGAGTGAGATGTGAGAAGGGATGAGATAAGTTTGGTGAGCTGAGTGAGTTGGAGTGAAGGGATGAGATAAGTTTGGTAAGCTGAGTGGGGTTGAGAGTGAAGGGGTGAGATAAGTTTGGTGAGCTGGAGTGAGTTGAGTGTAAAGGGATGAGATGAGTTTGGTGTGAGCTTGAGTGAGTTGAGTGAAAGGATGAGATGAGTTCGGTGAGCTGAGTGAGTTGGAGTGAAGGGATGGGAGATGAGTTTGGTAGAGCTTTGAGTGAGATCAGAGTGAGGTGGATTGATGTTTTGAGTGAGTGACAGGTGCGTGAGTGAGAGGAGGTGATATGAGACAGGTGAGTGTGGGTGGGTGTGTGGTGTGTTCAGGTGGGTGTGGGGAGGGTGAAATGAGAACGATGAGTGAGATGAGGAAATGAGAGTTAGGTAGGGTGCGTATAGTGTAGCTGGGAAATGCTCTGGTAGCTGTGTGTTTGGAGATGAGGATAGTATGGATGAGCATTCTTATATACGAATTAAGCCTATGAGTAATTATAATGATGAGAGAGAGAGAGAGAGAGAGAGAGAGAGAGAGAGAGAGAGAGAGAGAGAGAGAGAGAGAGAGAGAGAGAGAAAGAGAAAAAAGGTTTGGATTATTTCTTTTTGAGCATTTAAATCTCCGGCGTAAATCTCATAATAGCCTCTCTCTCTCTCTCTCTCTCTCTCTCTCGGGCATCTTGTAATATGTTAGTGAGTGAATTAATTAAGTGTTAAACATGAAGTACAGAGATAAAGGGGTCATTAAGGGTCAGAGAGAGAGAGAGAGAGAGAGAGAGAGAGATCCCTTAAAGGTCAACAAAGATTATCATGTCAACATATCACTAGATATTTACCACAATCTTTCAATTAGCCTATCCAATCATTTAACGCATTTTCCTGTTAATTTCTTACTCAGTTAAGGATAAATGTGGTAATTAGGATGTTAATGAAGTCAAATTACCCACTCAAAGCCTCTCTCCCAAGCTGATATGGAGAATCTGGAGATAAGAAGATGTAAAATCCCAGAAAGAAGAATTAAATATCCAAGAAAGAAGAGTTAAATGCCCAGAAAGAAGAACTAAATGCCCAGAAAGAAGAATTAAATGCCCAAGAAAGAATGAAATGCCCAAGGAAGAACGAAATGCCCAAGAAAGAATTAAATGTCCAAGGAAGGAGAATTAAATGCCCAAGGAAGAAGAGTTAAATGCCCAGGGAAGAATTAAATGCCCAAGGAAGAAGAGTTAAATGGCCAATACAATATCGTGTTATCTTTAGTATCTCGTGTTATCTTTTGTATCATTTCGGTTGTATGGTTTGTTCTTGTTCATCCTACGTCCTCTGGCTCAGGTAAACAGGTGGGGGAACAGGTGAAGGAATTCTAATTAGAGGAAAGAGGAGGAAGTGGACAGCCTGGCAAGCGCTTATAGGTGTAGAAAATACAGGATACAGGAAATGCTTTGTTTGTTGTGGACTTTTTTTGTATTTGTTGATTTTTTTGCTTCGTTTATATATATATATATATATATATATATATATATATATATATATATATATATATATATATATATATATATATATATATATATATATATATTGTGACATAGCCTATGATTTCATCATTCTTTTGTGTAATTTTAACGCACAGTATGCTGCATGTTTGATCACGAGCGTGTTCTGCCTCAGTCCCCCCCTTCTACCGTTATAGTAAAGTCGTCCTTTCTGTTGTTCAGAGCGGGATTGTCAACTCTTTGTCCCCATGGCTTGATTTGCGTGTCCTTCTTACAAGTTGTATCAAGCTCTGCCGGCCCCTATATAATGAGCTCAGTCTCTACATTAATTGCCACTTATATCTCCTCATTTTGTTCACATCTCTGTCCTCCCCTGTACACTTATTATTATTGTGAGTTCTCAGGAAGTCTCCAACCATCTAGCTGCTGTGTGTAATTTGAGTATAACTGTTGTTGCATTTTTTCTTGTACTGTGTAGCATAAGGTTAATTCTTAGGCCTAGTAAGGTTTTTGTAATTTATGTAGGATTCATTTTGTCAGCCAGTTTTTAATATTATTTTGTATCTGTAATAATTTGATCTTGGCATTAACTGAGCATTACCCAGTGTATTTTCATTTTTATCAGGGCTGACTTAGTATAAATTTACTCTTCCTAATTTCGTGGTAATAGAGGCTATTGCAGTTAACCATATATATTTAACCTTGTTTTTGCCATTACATACTATCCTTGATGAGTCCTGAATGTTTTATTGTTAGTTTGAGCATTAAACTTTAACTTGTAATTTTACCTAACTCTTTTGTTTTGAACCTGAAACTTTACGGGACAGTAGTGATTTTTAGTATTCCTCACTTCTTAAAGTGTACATTATCTTTCTCTGTTCCGTAACATAAATTTGGCGACCCTCTCATCAGGATATTCAGGATATTATCATAAGGATATTGCTTGATATTCTTGTGACTGTTACTTATTCATGATGTCTACTAGTACTACACTTGATGTGAAGCCAAAGATTTTTTGTCAAATGTGTGTGTGGATGTAGAAAACAGAAACAAAGAATGTTTAACTTAAGCTTTCAAGTTGCTCAACAATTGGGAAATTGCTGTTCGCTCTCATCATTCTAAAGATCAAAATTGTTGACATGATTAATGAAAGCTTGTTTAATGTAACTCCCTCCAAATGAGCCGAACGCAGATTGAATTAGGCTAAGCTACAGCCAGCCCTTGCAGGAGGCTCAGGCTAAGTGAGGCGGAGTCTCGTGGCTAAGGAGGCTGAATTCTTCTAAGCAAATGCTAAGGAGGCTGAATTTCAGGGCACGTTCTAAGGAGGCTGAGGCACCAAGTTGAAATTGCTAGGATTCAGGCAGACCATGAGTATCGCATGAAACAAGGTGGAACTGGATCATCTAGCTCTGATGATTTTTGATGTGGCTAAAAATGTTAAACTTGTCCCTCCTTCCTTTAATGTAATCTGATTTAACAAAGTATTTTCAGTTGTTTGAAAAGGGTAGCTACAGGTTTTAATTGGCCCAAACAGTATTGGCCAGTACTCCTTCAAACTGTTCTCTACCCGGTAAAACTGCAAGTAACTTATGCATCTTTGCCTCAGGACTCAATCTGATAATTATGATGAAGTTAAGAGCTTGATTCTTAAGGCCTATGAGCTTGTTCCTGAAGCCTATAGAGTAAAATTTAGGACAACTTATGCCAAGCAAGATTAAGCAACTTCCCATGTTGAGTATGCAAAAAATCAAAGAAGATCTGTTAGAGCAGTGGTTAAATTCTAAGAATCTGGATTCTGATTTTGGTAAATTTAAGCAGACAGATTTTGCTGGAGGACTTCAAGAGGTGTATTTATAAAGATGTAAGCCTATATTTTGATGAGAAAAGAAGTTAGATAATGTGTCTGATGTGCTGCAGTTTTTTAGCTGATGAATATGTTCTCACTCACAAGAGATATTCTAGAGAAAAAGGGAAAGCTGAGAGTAAGTAATACGTTGCCTCTACTCAGAAGTACAGGTAACAGGAAAGAGAATAAAGATGATGTTTCTAAGGAAGTAAATACCAGCTTCACCTCTAGATTCTAGAAAAGTTAAATGTACTTATTGTAGTAAGCTTGGTCATTACTTCACGGAGAAATGTTTCAGGAGACAGCGTGATGTGAACAAAAAGGAGTCTTTAAACATTCAGTCAATTGGTCTAGTGTCCACCCTTGAGAGTTCCCAGAATTCTTTAACCGAGTTAACTGAACCTGCTATGAGGGGTAAATCTCTTAAATTCTCATGATGGAGCTCCTCTTTTGAGCAGTAACGTGGGTGACACTCTCAAGAGTTCATAAAAAGTGCTAATTTCCTGTCTGATGGTTTCCTTGGCTTCAGTCCTCTGGGACAGTAATGACAGGAAATCAAGTTATAATATATCGTGATACAGGTGCTTCGCCAATCCCTTATGCTGACCAGTGTCTTCTAGGCTCTAATGTTTATTCCTCTGATTGAAAACTGTAATTTTACAAGGTGTAGGGAATAATTACTTCTCTGTCCCTCTGTGCAGAGTGAATTTAGAGTCTGGTTTTGCTAATGGTTCCTGTTATGGTTGGGTTGGTTGAGACACTCCCAATGTCAGGTGGTAACTCTTCTTACTTGGAAATGATATTGGTGGAAGTCAAGTGTGTCCAGCTCCTCAGTTGTCTAGTGGGAGCCAGTGGGCTGCGGCCTGGGATTGTGATATGTCCCTGATGTGTTCCCTGCATGTGCTGTCACTAGGGCTAAGTCTAAAGTTACTGGTGATTTTAGAAGGATAATGATGATGATGATGTTATCCTAGCTGACACTTTTCTTGCTAATTTGGACCGCTCACCAGATGAGGCAGTACCGCGTAGTGTTGATAATTTGTCTCTGTCAAGAGTTGGTTGAGTTGCAGGTTGCTGACCCTGAGTTGAAAGGTCGAGCTAACTCTGCTTGCAGTGAGGAAGAGTCAGCTGGTGCTTCTACTTGTTATTATGTTAAGTCAGGAGTACTTGCATATGAGGAAGTGGAGACCCCCAACAGCATCAGCCAGACTGTGAATGGGGAAGTTGCACATCAAGTTGTCATCCCTCGTGCTTTGTAGGCAGGATACGTCATTAGAGTGGCTCTGGTGATTCCAGTTTGGCAGGACACCTTTGGGAGTGACAGGAAGACTGTGGCACGTGCATTTTGAAACACTTCTTACTGGCCAGGTATTCTTCAGGGATGTTTCCTGGTATTGTAAGTCTTTGTCACACCTGTCAAGTTGTGGGGAAGTGTAATCAGACCGAAAAAGGTTGCACCTTTAGTTCCCCATTCCTCCTTTTTGAGGCGCCATTCACCCGTGTGTTGGTGGATATTGGTGGGCCCTCTTCCTAATTTCTTCACAGGATTTTCTTGCATGTGTTGACTTCCTGATTGATATGGCTACTCGTTATCCTGAAGCCATTCCACTCTAGAAATATCTCAGCAAAGAACGTGGTTAAGGAAATGCTAGGGTTCTTCACAAAGTTTGGTCTGTCCAAGGAGGTACAGTCAGACCGGGGAAGTAATTTCATGTCGAATGTTTTTAAGCAGTCTCTGAAAGAGTTGGGCATCACCCAGATCACGTCTTAAGCTTACCATCCCCAGACCCAAGGAGCGTTGGAGAGATA
>NC_137026.1:18322412-18332412 GCF_032717465.1 Coenobita brevimanus
AGAGATTGGGTGTGCTTAGCCGACTCCGCTCTTTCTTTACCCCAGTGCAATTGTTGACTTTATACAGGGGTTTTATCCGCCCCTGTGTGGAGTACAACTCTCATGTGTGGGGAGGCTCCCCACATACAGCTCTTCTCAATAGGGTGGAGTCAAAGGCTTTTCGTCTCATTAACTCTCCTCCACTTACACTACTCCCTTCAACCTCTGTCTCTTTGCCGCACTGTTGCATCTTTATCTCTTTTCTATCGCTACTTTAATGGTCACTGCTCCTCTGAACTGTCTGCTTGCATTCCTCCACCTCTACGACGGGCGCGTAGCACCCGTCTGGCAGCAAACTCTCATCCTTTTTCTGTCCAACTCTCTAATGCAAGAGTTAACCGTTACTCCCAGTCTTTCATTTATGCAACAGGTCAGCTCTGGAACTGTCTCCCTCTGTCTGTATTTCCTGCTGCCTTTGATCTCCACTCTTTCAAACGCAGTGTGTCCAGGCATCTCAAAATGATCGGATCTTGAATTTGGCTCTATATTGTATTTTGTTTTTCTCTTGGAGGGAACTGTTACTGTGGGGTCATGGCCTTTGGTTCCTTCTTTCTCGCATATATATATATATATATATATATATATATATATATATATATATATATATATATATATATATATATATATGTATATATCTATATCTATCTATGTATCTATCTATATCTATATATCTATATATCTATATATATATATACAGTATATATATATATATATATATATATATATATATATATATATATATATATAGATATATATAGATATATATATATATAGATAGATATATATATATATGTATGTATATATATATATTTTTATATATATATATATATCTATAAATATCTCTATCTCTATCTATCTCTCTCTCTATCTATATATATATATATATATATATATATATATATATATATATATATATATATACACATATATATATGTATATTGTTACATAGCCTATGATTTCATCATCCTTTGTGTAATTTTAACGCACAGTTGCTGCATGTTTGTTCACGAGCGTGTTCTGCCTCAGTCCCCCCCTTCTACCGTTATAGTAGAGTAAGTCGTCCTTTCTGTTATTCAGTGCGGGATTGTCGACCGTTTGTCCCCATCGCTTCATTTGCGCGTCCCTCTTACAAGTTGTGTCAGGCTCTGCCGGCTCCTATATAATGAGCTCAGTCTCTGCATCATTGCCACTTAGATCTGCTCCTCATTTTGTTCACATCTCTGTCCTCCCCTGTACAGATATTATTATTGTGAGTGCTCAAGAAGACTCCAACCATCTAGCAGCTGTGTGTAATCTGAGTATAACCATTGTTGCATTTTGTTCTTGTACTGTATAGCATAAGTTTAATTTGTAGGCCTAGTGAAGTTTTTTGCAATTTATGTAGGGTTCTTTGTCAGTCATTTTTGATAATAGTTTGTATCTGTAATAATTTATCTGGCATTCACTGAGTATTATCTGGTATCTCATTTTATCAGGGCTGACTTAGATAAATTTACTCTTGCTAATTTCGTGTTAATAGAGGCTATTGCAGTTAACCATATATTTAACCTGTTTATTTGCCATTACATTATCCTTATGAGTCCTGAATGTTTTGTTGTTAATTTAAGCATTAAACTTTAACTTGTAATTTTACCTAACTCTTTTGTTTTGAACCTGGAACTTTACGGGACAGTAGTGACTCTTCGTATTCTCACTTAAAGTGTACATTATCTTTCTCTGTTCCGTAACATAAATTTGGCGACCTCATATCAGGATATTCAGGATATTATCATAAGGATATTGTTTGATATTTTGTGACTGTGATATATTCATGATGGCTACTATTTCTACACTTGATGAAGCCAAAGATTTTTGTCAAATGTGCAAACAGTGTGTGATATAGAAAACAGAACAAAGAATGAACTTAAGCTTGTTGCTCAACAATTGGGAATTGCAGTTCACTCTCATCATTCTAAAGATCAAATTGTTGGCATGATTAATAAAAGCTTGTTTAATGTAACTCCTCCAAATGAGCAAACGCAGATTGAATTAGCTAAGTTACAGCTAGCTCTGCAGGAGGCTAAGGCTAAGGAGGCGGAGTCTCATGTTAAGGAAGCAAATGCTCGTATTGAAGAGGCACAGGTACAGGCTCAGGCACAAATTGAACTTGCCAGGATTCAGGCAGACCATGAGTATCGCATGAAACAATGTGGAACTGGATCATCTAGCTCTGATGATTTTGATGTGGCTAAAAATGTTAAACTTGTCCCTCCTTTTAATGAATCTGATTTAACAAAGTATTTTCAGTTGTTTGAGAGGGTAGCTACAGGTTTTAATTGGCCTAAGGAGTATTGGCCAGTACTCCTTCAAACTGTTCTCACCGGTAAAGCTCAAGTAACTTATGCATCTTTGCCTCAGGATCAATGTGATAATTATGATGTAGTTAAGAGCTTGATTCTCAAGGCCTATGAGCTTGTTCCTGAAGCCTATAGAGTAGAATTTAGGACAACTTACAAGCAAGATAAGCAATCCCATGTTGAGTATGCAAAAATCAAAGAAGATTTGTTGGAGCAGTGGTTAAATTCTAAGAATGTGGATTCTGATTTTGACAAATTTAAGCAGATGATTTTGCTGGAGGACTTCAAAAGGTGTATTTATAAAGATGTAAGCCTATATCTTGATGAGAGAAGAATAGATAATTTGTCTGATGCTGCAGTTTTAGCTGATGAGTATGTTCTCACTCACAAGAGATATTCTAGAGAAAAGGGAAAGCTGAGAGTAAGTACGTTGCCTCTACTCAGAGTACAGGTAACAGGAAAGAGAATAAAGATGATGTTTCTCAGGAAGTAAATACCAGCTTCACCTCTAGATTTCAGAAAAGTAAATGTACTTATTGTAGTAAGCTTGGTCATACTACGGAGAGATGTTTCCAGGAGACAGCGTGATGTGAACAAAAGGAGTCTTTAAATATTCAGTCAATTGGTCTAGTGTCCACTCTTGAGAGTTCCCAGAATTCTTTAACTGAGTTAACTGAACCTGCTTTGAGGGGTAACTTAAATTCTCATGATGGAGCTCCTCTTTTGAGCAGTAACGTGGGTGACACTCTCAAGAGTTCATGTGCTAATTTCCTGTCTGATGGTTTTGTCAGTCCTCTGGACAGTAATGACAGGAAATCAGTTAAAATATATCGTGATACAGGTGCTTGCCAATCCCTTATGCTGACCAGTGTTCTAGGCTCTAATGTTAATTCCTCTAATGAAACTGTGATCTTACAAGGTGTAGGGAATAATTACTTCTCTGTCCCTCTGTGCAGAGTGAATTTAGAGTCTGGTTTTGTTAATGGTTCTGTTATGGTTGGGTTGGTTGAGACACTCCCAATGTCAGGTGTAACTTTCTTACTTGGAAATGATATTGGTGGAAGTCAAGTGTGTCCAGCTCCTCAGTTGTCTAGTGAGCCAGTGGCTGCGTCCCAGGATTGTGATGTCCCTGATGTGTTCCCTGCATGTGCTGTCACTAGGGCTAAGTCTAAAGTTACTGGTGATTTAGAGGATAATGATGATGATGATGTTATCCTAGCTGACACTTTTCTTGCTAATTTGGACCACTCACCAGATGAGGCAGGACCCCGTAGTGTTGATAATTTGTCTCGTCAAGAGTTGGTTGAGTTGCAGGTTGCTGACCCTGAGTTGAAAGGTCTAGCTAACTCTGCTTACAGTGAAGAAGAGTCAGCCGGTGCTTCTACTTGTTATTATGTAAAGTCAGGAGTACTTATGAGGAAGTGGAGACCCCCAACACCATCAGCCGACTGTGAATGGGAGGTTGTACATCAAGTTGTCATCCCTCGTGTTTGTAGGCAGGATATCATTAGAGTGGCTCATGATTCCAGTTTGGCAGGACACCTTGGAGTGAGGAAGACTGTGGCACGCATTTTGAAACACTTCTACTGGCCAATATCTTCAGGGATGTTTCCTGGTATTGTAAGTCTTGTCACACCTGTCAAGTTGTGGGGAAGTGTAATCAGACCGAAAAGGTTGCACCTCTAGTTCCCATTCCTCCTTTTGAGGCGCCTTTCACCCGTGTGTTGGTGGATATTGTGGGCCCTCTTCCTAAGACTTCTTCAGGATTTTCTTATGTGTTGACCATGATTGATATGGCTACTCGTTATCCTGAAGCCATTCCACTTAGAAACATCTCAGCAAAGAACGTGGTTCAGGAAATGCTAGGGTTCTTCACAAAGTTTGGTCTGCCCAAGGAGGTACAGTCAGACCGGGCAAGTAATTTCATGTCAAACGTTTTCAAGCAGTCTCTGAAAGAGTTGGGCATCACCCAGATCACGTCTTCAGCTTACCATCCCCAGACCCAAGGAGCGTTGGAGAGATATCATCAAACACTCAAATCGATGCTCAAGAAATACTGTTTGGAACATCAGAAAGACTGGGATAAAGGTCTTCCATTCGTTGTGTTTGCTGCAAGAGAATCTCCAAATGAATCACTGGGCTTCTCACCTTTTGAACTACTGTTTGGCCATGAAGTAAGAGGACCCCTTAAGTTACTCAAGGAATGCTGGCTGTCGGAGGAAGATGACGTCAACCTGCTGGAGTATGTGAAGTTCAAAGAACGGCTGTCCACTGCTTTACAGCTGGCGAGAGAGAATTTAGGAGCTGCTCAGGAGAAGATGAAGACTTGGTATGATAAGAAGTCCAGGTTACGCCACTTTCAGCCAGGAGATCAGGTTTTGATTCTGCTACCAGTTCATGGGCAACCTCTTCAAGCCAAGTTTAGTGGTCCTTATTTCGTGGAGAAGAAACTCAGTGATGTCAACTATGTCATCGCCACACCAGATCGTAGAAAGAGCAAGCAACTATGTCACATCAACATGCTAAAGTTATATCACAGGCGGGACGAAAATAATCCAGTCTGCACTGTAGCTGTTCCACCCGAGTCTGCAAGTGAAGCTCTCCCATGCAGTATGAGCCTGAGTGATAGTTTGGGGAAGAATCCTGATATCATGAATGGTCTCCAGACTAAGCTTTCTCATCTACCACCCAAGGAAAGGCAGGAGTTTTCGGCATTACTGCAGGAGTACCCGCAAGTGTTCCGTGCCACTCCAGGAAGAACCACTGTGTTGATGCATGATGTCGATGTTGGAGACGCAAAGCCAATTAAATTGCCTCCTTACCGTGTGAACCCAGTGAAAGTTCCTCTCATCCAGAAGGAGCTTGGCTACCTGTTGGACCACAAGATGATTGAGCCCTGTCAGAGTGAGTGGAGTTCTCCTGTCACTCTAGTCCCTAAGCCAGGTGGGTCACAGAGGCTTTGCATCGACTACAGACGTGTTAATCAGATAACCAAAACAGACACTTACCCTCTCCCTCGTGTGGAAGATTGCATAGACAAGATCGGAAAGGCTAGGTACATAAGTAAGTTTGATTTGTTAAAGGGATACTGGCAAGTACCTATGACTGAACGTGCTAGGGAGATCTCATGTTTTGTAATATTAGGAAAGACCTTTGCATGGTCTGTAATGCCATATACAGATTGTTTTAGAGTAATAAGAAATTTCCTTTGTAAATTTCTTTTTTCTTTGTGGGAAGGTGTTACATAGCCTATGATTTCATCATCCTTTGTGTAATTTTAACGCACAGTTGCTGCATGTTTGTTCACGAGCGTGTTCTGCCTCAGTCCCCCCCTTCTACCGTTATAGTAGAGTAAGTCGTCCTTTCTGTTATTCAGTGCGGGATTGTCGACCGTTTGTCCCCATCGCTTCATTTGCGCGTCCCTCTTACAAGTTGTGTCAGGCTCTGCCGGCTCCTATATAATGAGCTCAGTCTCTGCATCATTGCCACTTAGATCTGCTCCTCATTTTGTTCACATCTCTGTCCTCCCCTGTACAGATATTATTATTGTGAGTGCTCAAGAAGACTCCAACCATCTAGCAGCTGTGTGTAATTTGAGTATAACCATTGTCGCATTTTGTTCTTGTACTGTATAGCATAAGTTTAATTTGTAGGCCTAGTGAAGTTTTTTGTAATTTATGTAGGGTTCTTTGTCAGTCATTTTTTATAATAGTTTTTTTTTTTTTTTTGCCTATCGACCATTGAGGCCGAAGCCTCTGGTCATTAAGGCAAATATATATATATGTATATATATTGACACATATATACATATATATACAAACATATATATATACATACATACATACATACACACATCCATGCATATGAACATACACACTTTCATGCACACGTACATATATATATAATAATTTTTATTTTATTATTTTTTTGTAGTTTTATTTTTATTATTTTTATTTATTTTTTATATTTTTAACCTTATATTACTTATAAACAAAATACCTAATTTAAAGACCCTAAAACTAACCACCTAACAGACAAATCGCTAACCTATACTAAATCCTAAGAGACAAATAACTAGGCCTACACTAATATTCAAAAAGCCTCGACCAAGAGAACACCATCGACTGCAGATATGTAATGCTTTTCTACATTACATACCTGCACTCATCACCTGATGACTGTCAATCGAGGCACAACCTAATATAGGGGACATCAATATATGAAAGGGAACCAGACGAGTCAGGAACATTTCCATATACGTCAGCTGTCGTCCCTAATTAGAATAACTTAAGCAAGATAATATAATGTATTTACATAATTTATACAAAAATTGAAGAACCTCGCCCAGCAGACTACCATCGACTGCAAGGGCCCAATACCTTCCTATATTGCACACTTGCACTCATCAGCTGGTGACTGTCAGGCAAGGAACTTGGCTTAATGTAGGGGACATCTATATTAGAAATAGATCGGTGGGAGGAGGAACTATTTAAAATATGTCAACTGTCAACCCTAATTAATATTACAATATATACATATTTACTGTTCATAAAAACCATAACCACACAGTAAAAAAGTCACATCACTCTGATCAGTCCGGTCTCTCTCAAGAAAGCCATCAATTTATCAGTCATAACAATGTCCCCATCACCCAGGATGGTGGAAAGGGTGAAGGGGACGTCTACTGCGCCGCAGTAATTTATAAGTGAAGCGCGTTCACGAATAAATCGCCGACAGCGCAGGATGATATGACTGATAGATAACACCGCATTACAGATGTCACAGTGCGGTGGGAAGCGTCTTTCCATATATGGTTTTATGTGGGTTAAAAACGGTGGCATTCAGCCGTAGCCGTGCCAACACTTTTTCTTCTAGGCGACTGGGACGGTTGGCAGTGTCCCAGTCGCCCAGGTACGGCTTACAAGTTGGAATATTTAGTCTGGTCCACTGACCTTGCCACAGAAGATTTATTGATTTCTTTCCGAGAGATAGACTCGACCGTAGATCACAAGGAACGTCCCAAGTCTCCTCGAGCTCCACAGCCGACTTTGCAGTAAGTCAGCCTGCTCATTGCCGTAGATACGACAATGACCAGGCACCCAGATCAGCGTGAATGACTTGTTGCATGAATGCAACTTATTAACGATGCGGCCCTGGATCTCATGAGAGTCCGTAGTGCAAAGATGCAATTGCCTGAAGGGCTGATTTTGAATCTGAAAATATGACAAATGAGTCATGTCTAGAAGTGAGAGCATAGTCTATGGCTTTGTCAATAGCAAAAAGTTCTGAAGTAAACACAGATGTATGAGTCGGCAACCGATACCTGAGGGCACATTCAGTCGACCACACACTTGCACCCACACATTCACTCGACTTGGAGCCGTCGGTGTACAATTGATGGGACCCCAAGTGACGAACAATGATGTTACGAAACAAGTGGTGGACCTCCGCCTCCGGCGCCTTGGCCTTTGGTGCTGGGAGCCATGTAACATCGACTGTAAAGCCGGGTGGCTCCCAAGGCGCTATATTTTTAAGCACCAACTTGTCACAGTCACTGGGGTCCACATCAAGCTCTTGAGTCAGTAAGTGGAGGCGAGCGGCAAGTGGCCGACACCCCCCCCGCAGAAGGTGGTGGTATTGACGCAGGGGGGTACAGGCCACATTGCCGATATTACTTTTCCATAATGTCCTTACGCCGTAGGATAAGGCCAGGTGGTCACGGCGAATCACGGAGGGGAGGCACATTCGCCTCTCCACTTCCATACGAGCCACACGGGTACACCGTACAGCTCCAAGACACATTCGCAAAGCATTTATTCTGTAACACATCCAATCCTTTCAGCGTGGCATCAGATGCCGAGCCATACACCTGTGCGCCATAGTCTAGCTTTGATCGAATAAGGGACTTATACACCATTAATAAAGATTTTCTGTCGGCACCCCAGGTAGTACCCGCTAGGTACTTGAGGACATTTAACGGTTTATCACAACGAGCAAGCAAAGTATTAACGTGAAGTTTAAAATTCATTCTACGATCAAAATGTATTCCTAAAAATTTTACAGAATTTTGAAAAGGTACCGCCTGATTATCCAAAGTTAAGCACAAATTAGGTACGTTACGATTAGTGAAAACTATGGCGGCACACTTACGTACGGAAAACTTAAATCCCCACTGCAAGGCCCATTGGTGGACGGAGTCAAGGGCTGCTTGAATCCGCCCAGCCGAAAATTGTGCATTACGGGAAGAGTGCCATATTGCACAATCGTCAGCGTAGAGTGAGTATTTAAGATTCCTCGGGATGGGAGCTGATGACAGAATATCATTGATCATAATACTAAATAAAGTAGGACTAAGCACACTTCCCTGCGGCACCCCGTTTTCCTGGATAAATATATCCGATGTTACGTTACGGGGCAATTTGACAGAGAAAGTTCTGTCCCTTAAGAAATTTGAAATAAAAACAGGCAAATTTCCTCTTAAACCATAAGCATAGAGCTTCATTAATATACCGTGTCGCCATGTCATGTCATAGGCTTTATGGATGTCCAAGACCACCCCTACCATGAATTCTTTATTGGCAAATGCCTCTGCAATACAATGCTCCAAATTCATTAAATGATCTAGTGAACTTCTGTATTTACGGAAGCCACATTGTTGATCATTTAACAAATTCTTCGACTCTAAAACAAAAAGAAGCCTATTGTTAACCATTCGTTCCATGACCTTACATAGACAAGAAGTCAACACAATAGGACGAAATGAAGTGGGATTCATAAGACGACCAGCCTCTTTGGGTATCGGTATGACGTGCGCAAAGTGCCATGAGTTTGGGAACGTTCGAGACGCCCAAATCTCATTGTACAATGCTAACATCTTAATCAGGTTGTCCTGATTAAGATGCTGGAATCATGCTACGTGCGTGATGGTGTCTGGTCCAGGGCTGGTGTCTTTACAGGATTTAAGGGCAAGGAGCAGTTCATCTAGCGTAAACTCTTGGTTGTACGGGGAGTTTACGTCTTCTGTGGCAAAGTCTAATATCTGTAGCTCAGCCGTGCGTTTATGATGTTGGAAACGCGGTTCATAATTGGCTGAGCTACTTGCATGAGAAAAACTCCTGGCGAGGATGTTAGCAACGTCCACGGGCTCGTCATAGATGTTATTATTTACTTGCAAGGTGGTAATGGGGAAATATGGGCCTTTATTATTTAATATTCTTATGGTGGACCAGACTTTACGTAATGGTGTTGTACGAGTCACCGTGGACACAAAGGACCGCCAGGAGTCACGTTTGGCCCTTCTTATTATTCTCCTTGCCTCAGCCCGTGCCTGTTTGTATGCAATAAAATTTTCCTCAGTGGGCTGACTATCAAAAATCCTGTATCTCCTATTGCGTTTTCTTAATGCTTGTCGGCAATCCGGCGTCCACCAATGTGCTCTATGCTTCGCATGAACTGTAGAAGTCTTGGGAATAGCAGCCTCAGCTGCGTGTAATATGGATTGGGTTATATTTTCTACCTTAACATCTATGGTCTCCCCAGATATATCTAAATTGGCGATCCTTGAGAAGGATCCCCAATCTGCTTTCTTATAGTTAAATTTTGGAGGTGGAGGGTCCGAAATGAT